>NW_025963502.1:0-17502 GCF_019578655.1 Ricinus communis | reverse complement strand
AGAAAACAACCAAGTGGAGGGTATGTTGTCAATAATGAAAACAACCCTTAAGAGGGTGTATCTTTCAACATGAGAAAACAAGCCCAAAAGTGATTTATATTTTCTAATCTGAGGAAACAAACCAGTAAGAGGGTATATTTGTAAATATTAGAAACAACCCGTAAGAGGGATATGTTGTCAATATTAGAAAACAACCCGTAAAGGGTTATATTGTCAATATTAGAAACAACCACAAAGAGGTGTATATTGTCAATATGAGAAAACAACCCGTAAGAGGGTATGTTTGTCAATATTAGAAAACAACCCGTGAGGGTATATTTGTCAATATTAGAGAACAACCCGTAAGTCGGTATATCTTTCAACATGAAAACAACCGAAAAAGTGGTATATTTTTAATATGGAAAACAACCAAGTAAGAGTTATGTTGTCAATAATAAAACAACCCGATGGAAGGGGTATGTTTGTCAATAATAGAAAACAACCCGTAAGAGGGTATATCTTTCAACATGAGAAAACAACCCGAAAAAGTGATATATTTTCTAATCAAGAGAAACAACCCTAAAATTATGTTTGTCAATAGAAAACAACCAAGTAAGAGGGATCTGAGGGTTGTCAATATTAGAAAACAACCCAGTAAAGGGTTATGTTTCAATATTAGAAACAACCACAAGTGAGTGTATATTTGTCAATATGAGAAAACAACCCGGTAAGAGGGGTATATTTGTCAATATTAGAAAACAACCCGTGAAAGGGGTATGTTTGTCAATGAAGAACAACCAGTAAGTCTGGTATCTTTCAACATGAGAAAACAACCCAAAAGTGGTATATTTTTTATCTGAAAACAACCGTAAAGGAGGTATGTTTGTCAATAATGAAAACAACCCGTAAGAAGGTATATCTTTCAACATGGAAAACAACCCAAAAGTGGTATATTTTTTAATAAGAAAACAACCCGTAAGAGGGGTATGTTGTCAATAATAAAACAACCCTTTAAGGAAGTTATATCTTTCAACATGAGAACTTGAAAAAAGTGATTTATTTTCTAATGAGGACAACAAACCCGTGGAGGGTATGTTGTAAATGTTAAACAACCCAAGTAAGAGGATATAGGGTTGTCAATATTAGAAAACAACCCGTAAAAGGGTTATATTTGTCAATATTAGAAAACAACCACAATAAAGGGTTATATTTGTCAATATGAAAAACAACCGGTAAGAGGGTATGTTTGTCAATAGAAAACAACCCGTGAAAGGGTATGTTTGTCAATATTGAGAACAACCCGTAAGTGCGATATATCTTTCAACATGAGAAACAACCCCAAAAAAGTGGTATATTTTTAATCGGAAAACAACCCGTAAGAGGGTATGTTGTCAATAATAGAAAACAACCTTAAGGGTATGTTTGTCAATAATAGAAAACAACCCTTAAGAGGGTATATCTTTCAACATGGAAACAACCAAAAAAGTGATATATTTTCTAATACAGAAAACAGGCAATAAGAGATATGTTGTAAATATTAAAACCCATAAGAGGGATATGTTTGTCAATATAGAAAAAACCAGTAAAAGGGTTATGTTGTCAATATAGAAAACAACCACAGTAAAGAGTTATATGTTGTCAATATGAGAAAACAACCGGTGAAAGTTATATTTGTCAGGTGGAAAATCTATGGAGAACAACCCATAAGTGCGTATATCTTTCAACATGAGAAAACAACCCCAAAAAGTGGTATATTTTTAATCTGAGGACAACAAACCCGTGGAGGGTTATGTTTGTAAATATTAGAAAACAACCAAGTAGAGGGATGTGGGGTTGTCAATAATAGAAAACAACCAAGTAAAGGGTTATGTTGTAACCGAATATATTTATCAATATTAGAAACAACCTGTAAAGTGTATATTGTCAATATGAGAAACAACCCGATGAAGAGAATGTTTGTCAATATTATGAAACAACCAGTGAAAGGGTATGTTTGTCAATGTTGATTAGACAACAACCCGTAAGTCAGATATATATCTTTCAACATGAAAACAACCCAAATTTATTTTCTAATGGTATATTTTTGTCACGAGAACAACCGTGGGGGATGTTTATCAATAATGAAAACAACCTTAAGAAGTATATCTTTCAACATGAGAAAACAGCCCAAAAAAGTGATTTATTTTCTAATACGAGACAACAAACCCGTAAGAGGGGTATATTTGTAAATATTAGAAAACAACCCCGTAAGAGGGATATAGGGTTGTCAATATTAGAAAACAACCCAGTAAAGGGTTATATTTGTCAATATCTGAAACAACCAGTAAGAGGTGTATATTTGTCAATATGAGAAAACAACCCTTAGGTAAGAGGGTATATTTGTCAATAGAAAACAACCGTGAAAGGGTATGTTTGTCAATATTGAAGAACAACCGTAAGTCAGATTATATCTTTCAACATGAGAAAACAACCCCAAAAAGTGGTATATTTTTAATGGGAGAAAACAACCAAATAAGGGTATGTTGTCAATAATAGAAAACAACCCTGTTTAAGGAGGTGTATCTTTCAACATGAGAACAACCCCAAAAAAGTGATATATTTTCTAATCAAGAGGACAACAAACGTAGGAGGGTATGTTTGTAAATATTAGAAAACAACCGTAAGAGGGATATGGGGTTGTCAATATTAGAAAACAACCCGTAAGAAGGGTATATTTGTCAATATTCTGAAACAACCACGCAAAAGGTGTATGTTGTCAATATGAGAAAACAACCCGATTAAAGAGGAGGATATGTTGTCAATATTAGAAACAACCGTGAGAAGGGGTATGTTTGTCAATATTAGAGAACAACCCGTAAGTGGTCTGGATATATCTTTCAACATGAGAAAACAACCCCAAAAGTGGTATATTTTTTAATCGAGAAAACAACCCGCTTAAGAGGGGTTATGTTTGTCAATAATGAAACAACCCTTAAGAAGGGTTATATCTTTCAACATGAGAAAACACGCCAAAAAAAGTGATTTATTTTCTAATACGAGAAAACAAACCCGTAAGAGGGGTATATTTGTAAATATTAGAAAACAACCCGTAAGAGGAAGGGATCGGGGTTGTCAATATTAGAAAACAACCCATAAGGGGTTATATTTGTCAATATTCTGAAACAACCACAGAGGTGTATATTTGTCAATATGAGAAAACAACCCGGTAAAAATTATGTTTGTCAATATTAGAAAACAACCCGTGAAAGGGGTATGTTTGTCAATATTAGAGAACAACCGTAAGTGTCGTTATATCTTTCAACATCAACGAAAAGTGGTATATTTTTTAATCTGAGAACCCGAGTAGGGGGTATGTTGTCAATAATAGAAACAACTGGAAAACAACCCTTATTTCAATCATGAAACAACCCAGAAAACAACGTAAAAGGGGTAGTTGTTTTCTGTCTGAGGACAACAAACCCAAGTGGGGTATTGTCAAATATTAGAAAATAACCCGTAAGAGGGATCTAGAAAACAACCCAGTGAAAAGGTTATGTTTATCAATATTCGAAAACCACCGTAAGGGTGTTTGTAAGAAACAACCTTATTTGTCAATAGAAACAACCGTATGTTTGTCAATATGAAAACAACCCAAAAATTATATTTTCTTTCAACATACCCAGAAAAAGTGGTATATTTTTTTAGAAACAAGTAAGAGGTGTTTATGTCGTGAAAACAACCTTAGAAAACAACCCTTTAAGAGGGGTATGTTTGGAAAACAACCCATATATCTTTCAACATGAGAAAACAACCCAAAAAGTGATTTATTTTCTAATCTGAGAAAACAAACCAGTAGAGGGGGTATGTTTGTAAATGTTAGAAAACAACCCAAGTAAGAGGATCTGAGGGTTGTCAATATTAGAAAACAACCCGTAAAAAGGGTTATATTTGTCAATATTCTGAAACAACCACATGTAAGAGGGTGTATGTTTGTCAATTTGTCAATATGAAAACAACCCGATGAGGGGTATGTTTGGGAGTGTCAATAATAGAAACAACCCAACTTGTGAGGGTATGTTTGTCAATGTTAGAACAACCCGTGGGGTCACAACCGTGGTCAAGTGCGATTATATCTTTCACACGGAAAACAACCCCAAAAGGGTATATTTTTTAATCACGAGAAAACAACCCGTACCCGTTATGTTTGTCAATAATGAAAACAACAACTGGAGTATGTCTTTAATCAACATGAAAACAACCGCCCAAAAGTGGTTATTTTCTAATACTGAGGACAACAAACCCGTAAGAGGGTATGTTTGTAAATATTAGAAAACAACCCGTAAGAGGGATCTGAGGGTTGTCAATATTAGAAAACAACCCAAGTAAAGGGTTATATTTGTCAATATTCTGAGAAAACAACCTAAGTAAGGTGTATGTTGTCAATAGGGGTATGTTTGTCAATATTAGAAAACAACCGAGAAGGGTATGACAATTTGTCAATGAAGGAACAACCCGTGGGGGTATCTTTCAACAAGAAAACAACCCCAAAAGTGGTATATTTTTTAATCAGAAAACAACCAAGTGGAGGTATGTTGTCAATAATAGAAAACAACCATAAGGGTATGTTTGTCAATAATAGAAAACAACCCTTAAAAGAGGTGTATATCTTTCAACACAGAAAACAAAAAGGTGACAACAAAAGAGGGTATGTTTGTAAATGTTGAAAACAACCCGTAAGAGGGATCTGGGGTTGTCAATATTAGAAAACAACCCGTAAGGGTTATGTTTGTCAATACCAGTAAGATATGTTTGTCAATATGAGAAAACAACCCGGTAAGAGGGGTATATTTGTCAATATTAGAAAACAACCCGTGAAAGGGGTATGTTTGTCAATATTAGAGAACAACCCCGTAAGTGCAGTATATCTTTCAACATGAGAAAACAACCCCAAAAAAGTGGTATATTTTTAATCTGAAAACAACCCGTAAGGAGGGTATATTTGTCAATAATGAAAACAACCTTAAGAGGGTATGTTGTCAATAATAGAAAACAACCCTTAAGGAAGGGTATATCTTTCAACATGAGAAAACAACCCCAAAAAAGTGATATATTTTCTAATACAAGAAAACAAACCCGTAAGAGGGGTATATTTGTAAATATTAGAAAACAACCCCGTAAGAGGGATATAGGGTTGTCAATATTAGAAAACAACCCCGTAAAAGGGTTATATTTGTCAATATCTACGAAACAACCCTGTAAGAGGTGTATATTTGTCAATATGAGAAAACAACCCGGTAAGAGGGGTATATTTGTCAATATTAGAAAACAACCCGTGAAAGGGGTATGTTTGTCAATATTAGAGAACAACCCCGTAAGTGCAGTATATCTTTCAACATGAGAAAACAACCCCAAAAAAGTGGTATATTTTTTAATACGAGAAAACAACCCCGTAAGAGGGGTATATTTGTCAATAATAGAAACAACCCTTAAGAAGGGTATATCTTTCAACATGAAAAACGCCAAAAAGTGATTTATTTTCTAATACGAGACAACAAACCCGTAAGAGGGGTATATTTGTAAATATTAGAAAACAACCCCGTAAGAGGGATACAGGGTTGTCAATATTAGAAAACAACCCCGTAAAGGGTTATATTTGTCAATATTACGAAACAACCCTGTAAGAGGTGTATATTTGTCAATATGAGAAAACAACCCGGTAAGAGGGGTATATTTGTCAATATTAGAAAACAACCCGTGAAAGGGGTATGTTTGTCAGAGAACAACCCGTGGTCGGTATATCTTTCAACATGAGAAAACAACCCCAAAAAAGTGGTATATTTTTTAATACGAGAAAACAACCCCGTAAGAGGGGTATATTTGTCAATAATAGAAAACAACCCTTTAAGAAGGGTATATCTTTCAACATGAGAAAACACGCCCAAAAAAGTGATTTATTTTCTAATACGAGACAACAAACCCGTAAGAGGGGTATATTTGTAAATATTAGAAAACAACCCCGTAAGAGGGATACAGGGTTGTCAATATTAGAAAACAACCCCGTAAAAGGGTTATATTTGTCAATATTACGAAACAACCCTGTAAGAGGTGTATATTTGTCAATATGAGAAAACAACCCGGTAAGAGGGGTATATTTGTCAATATTAGAAAACAACCCGTGAAAGGGGTATGTTTGTCAATATTAGAGAACAACCCCGTAAGTGCAGTATATCTTTCAACATGAGAAAACAACCCCAAAAAAGTGGTATATTTTTTAATACGAGAAAACAACCCGTAAGAGGGGTATATTTGTCAATAATAGAAAACAACCCAAAGAGTCTTTCAACATGAGAAAACCCCAAAAAAGTGATATATTTTCTAATACGAGAAAACAACCCGTAAGAGGGGTATGTTTGTCAATATAGAAAACAACCAGTTCTTGTCAATATTAGAAAACAACCCGGGTAAGAGGGTATTTGTCAATATGAGAAAACAACCAACAACCAGAAGGGTATGTTTGTCAATATTGAAAACAACCCCTTAAGAGGGTATATCTTTCAACATGAGAAAACAACCCATATTTTCTATCTGAGAAAACAACCCGTGGAGGGGTATGTTGTAAATATTAGAAAACAACCCAGTAAGAGGATCTGGGGTTGTCAATATTAGAAAACAACCAAGTGAAAGGGTTATATTTGTCAATAGAAACAACCACGTAAGATGTTTGTCAATGTATGTTTGTCAATATTGAAAACAACCAAAGGGGATTATGTTTGTGAAACAACCCAGGGGTATATAGAGAACAACCAAGTAAGTTTATATCTTTCAACATGAGAAAACAACCCGAAAAAGTGGTATGTTTTTAATCAGAAAACAACCCTTAAGAGGAATTATGTTTGTCAATAATAGAAAACAACCCTTTAAGAAGGGTATATCTTTCAACATGAGAAAACACGCCCAAAAAAGTGATTTATTTTCTAATACGAGACAACAAACCCGTAAGAGGGGTATATTTGTAAATATTAGAAAACAACCCGTAAGAGGGATACAGGGTTGTCAATAATAGAAAACAACCCGTGAAAGGGTTATATTTGTCAATATTACGAAACAACCCTGTAAGAGGTGTATATTTGTCAATATGAGAAAACAACCCGGTAAGAGGGGTATATTTGTCAATATTAGAAAACAACCCGTGAAAGGGGTATGTTTGTCAATATTAGAGAACAACCCCGTAAGTGCAGTATATCTTTCAACATGAGAAAACAACCCCAAAAAAGTGGTATATTTTTTAATCGTAAAGAGGGTATGTTTGAGAAAACAACCCTTAAGAGGGTATGTTTGTCAATAATGAAAACAACCCTTTAAGAGGTTATATCTTTCAACATGAGAAAACAACCCCAAAAAAGTGATATATTTTCTAATACGAGAAAACAAACCCGTAAGAGGGGTATATTTGTAAATATTAGAAAACAACCCCGTAAGAGGGATACAGGGTTGTCAATATTAGAAAACAACCCCGTAAAAGGGTTATATTTGTCAATATTACGAAACAACCCTGTAAGAGGTGTATATTTGTCAATATGAGAAAACAACCCGGTAAGAGGGGTATATTTGTCAATATTAGAAAACAACCCGTGAAAGGGGTATGTTTGTCAATATTAGAGAACAACCCCGTAAGTGCAGTATATCTTTCAACATGAGAAAACAACCCCAAAAAAGTGGTATATTTTTTAATACGAGAAAACAACCCGTAAGAGGGTTATGTTGTCAATAATAAACAACCATTATGTTGTCAATAATAGAAAACAACCCCTTAAGATTGTATCTTTCAACATGAGAAAACAACCCAAAAAAGTGATTTATTTTCTAATGAACAACCCGTGGAGGGTATGTTGTAAATATTAGAAAACAACCCCGTAAGAGGGATACAGGGTTGTCAATATTAGAAAACAACCCCGTAAAAGGGTTATATTTGTCAATATTATGAAACAACCCTGTAAGAGGTGTATATTTGTCAATATGAGAAAACAACCCGGTAAGAGGGGTATATTTGTCAATATTAGAAAACAACCCGTGAAAGGGGTATGTTTGTCAATATTAGAGAACAACCCAAGTAGTCACGTTATATCTTTCAACATGGAGAAAACAACCCGAAAAAGTGGTATATTTTTTAATCTGAAAACAACCCGTAAGGAGGTATGTTGTCAATAATAGAAAACAACCCTTAAGAGGGTATATCTTTCAACATGAGAAAACAACGCCCAAAAGTGATTTATTTTCTAATCAGGAAACAAACCCGTAAGAGGGTTATTTGTAAATATTAGAAAACAACCCCGTAAGAGGGATACAGGGTTGTCAATATTAGAAAACAACCCCGTAAAGGGTTATATTTGTCAATATTACGAAACAACCCTGTAAGAGGTGTATATTTGTCAATATGAGAAAACAACCCGGTAAGAGGGGTATATTTGTCAATATTAGAAAACAACCCGTGAAAGGGGTATGTTTGTCAATATTAGAGAACAACCCCGTAAGTGCAGTATATCTTTCAACATGAGAAAACAACCCCAAAAAAGTGGTATATTTTTTAATACGAGAAAACAACCCCGTAAGAGGGGTATATTTGTCAATAATAGAAAACAACCCTTAAGAGGTATCTTTCAACATGAAAAACCCAAAAGTGGTTATTTTCTAATACGAGACAACAAACCCGTAAGAGGGGTATATTTGTAAATATTAGAAAACAACCCCGTAAGAGGGATACAGGGTTGTCAATATTAGAAAACAACCCCGTAAAAGGGTTATATTTGTCAATATTATGAAACAACCCTGTAAGAGGTGTATATTTGTCAATATGAGAAAACAACCCGGTAAGAGGGGTATATTTGTCAATATTAGAAAACAACCCGTGAAAGGGGTATGTTTGTCAATATTAGAGAACAACCCCGTAAGTGCAGTATATCTTTCAACATGAGAAAACAACCCCAAAAAAGTGGTATATTTTTTAATACGAGAAAACAACCCCGTAAGAGGGGTATATTTGTCAATAATAGAAAACAACCCCTTAAGAAGGGTATATCTTTCAACATGAGAAAACACGCCCAAAAAAGTGATTTATTTTCTAATACGAGACAACAAACCCGTAAGAGGGGTATATTTGTAAATATTAGAAAACAACCCCGTAAGAGGGATACAGGGTTGTCAATATTAGAAAACAACCCCGTAAAAGGGTTATATTTGTCAATATTTGAAACAACCCACAGTAAGAGGTGTATGTTGTCAATATGGAAAACAACCCAGTAAGAGGGTATGTTTGTCAATATTGAAAACAACCGTGAAGGGGTATGTTTGTCAATATGAGAGAACAACCCAAGTGGAGTCTTTCAGAGAAAACAACCCGAAAAGGTGGTATGTTTTTTAATAAACAACCCGTAAGGAGGTATGTTTGTCAATAATGAAAACAACCCTTAAGAGGGTATATCTTTCAACATGAGAAAACAGCCCAAAAAGTGATTATATTTTCTAATCTGAGACAACAAACAGTAAGAGGGTATGTTTGTAAATATTAGAAAACAACCCCGTAAGAGGGATACAGGGTTGTCAATATTAGAAAACAACCCCGTAAAAGGGTTATATTTGTCAATATTACGAAACAACCCTGTAAGAGGTGTATGTTGTCAATATGAGAAAACAACCCGTGGGGGTATGTTTGTCAATATTAGAAACAACCAGTGAAGGGGTATGTTTGTCAATGAGAGAACAACCCGTGGTGCGTATATCTTTCAACATGAAAACAACCCGAAAAGTGGTATATTTTTTAATCTGAGAAAACAACCCAAGTAAGGAGGGTATGTTTGTCAATAATAGAAAACAACCCTTAAGAAGGGTATATCTTTCAACATGAGAAAACAACCCCAAAAGTGATATATTTTCTAATCTGAGAAAACAAACCCGTAAGAGGGTATGTTTGTAAATGTTAGAAAACAACCCGTAAGAGGGATCTGGGTTGTCAATATTAGAAAACAACCCAAGTAAAGGGTTATATTTGTCAATATCAATATGAAACAACCACAGTAAGGGGTGTATATTTGTCAATATAAGAAAACAACCCGTAAGAGGGGTATGTATATTTGTCAATATTAGTAAAAACAACCCGTGAAAGAGGGGTATGTTTGTCAATATTAGAGAACAACCCAAGTAAGTCGATTGTATCTTTCAACATGAGAAAACAACCCCAAAAAGTGGTATATTTTTAATCAATGATGAGAAAACAACCCTGAGGGTTGTCAATAATGAGAAAACAAGAGGGTATGTTTGTCAATAATAGAAACAACCCTTAAGAAGGTGTAGGGTGTATCTTTCAACATGAGAAAAACCCAAAAAGTGATTTATTTTCTGTCTGAGAGACAACAAACAGTAAGAGGGTATGTTTGTAAATGTTAGAAAACAACCGTAAGAGGGATCTGGGGTTGTCAATATTAGAAAACAACCAGTAAAAGGGTTATATTTGTCAATATCTGAAACAACCACAGTAAGAGGTGTATATGTTGTCAATATGAGAAAACAACCAGTAAGAGGGGTATGTTTGTCAATATTAGAAACAACCCAAGTGAAGGGGTATGTTTGTCAATGAAGAACAACCAAGTAAGTGCGATGTATCTTTCAACATGAAAACAACCCCAAAAAGTGGTATATTTTTAATCTGAGAAAACAACCCGTAAGAGGGGTATGTTTGTCAATAATAGAAAACAACCTGAAGGGTATATCTTTCAACATGAGAAAACACCCCAAAAAGTGATTTATTTTCTAATCTGAGACAACAAACCGTAAGAGGGGTATGTTGTAAATATTAGAAAACAACCCGTAAGAGGGATCTGGGGTTGTCAATATTAGAAAACAACCCGTAAAGGGTTATGTTTGTCAATATTGAAACAACCCGTAAGGGGTATATTTGTCAATGAAACAACCCGAGTGAAGGGGTATGTTTGTCAATATGAGAAAACAACCCGGTTTGTAAGAGGGTATATCTTTCAACATGGAGAACAACCCCAATGTTAGAAAACAGGGGGTAATCTTTCAACATATATTTTTAATCTGAAAGAAAACAACCCGTAAGAGGTTATGTTTGTCAATATGAAAACAACCTTTTGTAAATATTAGAAAACAACCCAAGTAAGGAGGGATCTGGGGTTGTCAATATTAGAAAACAACCAAGTAAAAGGTGGGTTATGTTGTCAATATGAAAACAACCCGTGAAAGGTGTATATTTGAGAAAACAACCCGTAAAGAGGGTATATTTGTCAATATTCAGAAAACAACCGTAAGGGGTTATGTTTGTCAATAATGAAAACAACCCATAAGAGGGTGTATCTTTCAACATGGAAAACAACCCCAAAAAGTGATATATTTTCTAATCTGAGAAAACAAACCAGTAAAGAGGTATATTTGTAAATATTAGAAAACAACCCGTAAGAGGGATCTGGGGTTGTCAATATTAGAAAACAACCAGTAAAAGGTTATATTTGTCAATATTAGAAACAACCACAAGGGTGTATATTTGTCAATATGGAAAACAACCCGTTAAGGGGGTATGTTGTCAATATTAGAAACAACCCGTGAAGGGGTATGTTTGTCAATGAGAACAACCAAGTAAGTCAGGATGTATCTTTCAACATGAGAAAACAACCCCAAAAGTGGTATATTTTTTCTGAGAAAACAACCCGTGTAAGAGGGTATATTTGTCAATAATGAAAACAACCCAGGGTATATCTTTCAACATGAGAAAACAACCCCAAAAAGTGATATATTTTCTAATACTGAAACAAACCCGTAAGAGGGTATGTTTGTAAATATTAGAAAACAACCGTAAGAGGGATCTGGGGTTGTCAATATTAGAAAACAACCAAGTAAAAGGGTTATATTTGTCAATATCTGAAACAACCACGTAAGGAGGTGTATGTTGTCAATATGGAAAACAACCATTAAGAGGAGGGGTATGTTTGTCAATATTAGAAAACAACCAGGTGAAAGGGGTATGTTTGTCAATATTAGAAGAACAACCAAGTGAGGTGTCGGTAATCTTTCAACATGGAAAACAACCCAAAAGTGGGGTATATTTTTTTGTCTGAGAAAACAACCCAGGATGTTTGTCAAAACAACCCATGGATGGGAGTGAAGGGGTATGTTTGTCAATAATAGAAACAACCCTTAAGAAGGGTATATCTTTCAACATGAGAAAACAACCCAAAAAGTGATATATTTTCTAATCTGAGACAAAACCAAGTAAGAGGGTATGTTTGTAAATATTAGAAACAACCCGTAAGGGGATCTGGGGTTGTCAATATTAGAAAACAACCCGTAAAGGTTATATTTGTCAATATTCTGAAACAACCACAAAGGGTGTATATTTGTCAATATGAGAAAACAACCCGGTGGAGGGTATGTTGTCAATGATAGAAACAACCCGTGAGGGGTATGTTTGTCAATGATAGAGGAACAACCCGTAAGGTCGATGTATCTTTCAACATGAGAAAACAACCCAAAAGTGGGTATATTTTTAATCAGGAAAACAACCCGTGGGGGTATGTTGTCAATAATGAAAACAACCCTTAAGAGGTTATGTTTGTCAATAATGGAAAACAACCCCAGAGGGTATATCTTTCAACATGAGAAAACAACCCAAAGTGATATATTTTCTAATCTGAGAAACAAACCCGTAAGAGGGTATGTTGTAAATATAGAAAACAACCCCGTAAGAGGGATACAGGGTTGTCAATATTAGAAAACAACCCCGTAAAGGGTTATATTTGTCAATATTACGAAACAACCCTGTAAGAGGTGTATATTTGTCAATATGAGAAAACAACCCGGTAAGAGGGGTATATTTGTCAATATTAGAAAACAACCCGTGAAAGGGGTATGTTTGTCAATATTAGAGAACAACCCCGTAAGTGCAGTATATCTTTCAACATGAGAAAACAATCCCAAAAAAGTGGTATATTTTTTAATACGAGAAAACAACCCAAATGTTTGTCAATAATAGAAAACAACCCTTAAGAAGGGTATATCTTTCAACATGAGAAAACACGCCCAAAAAAGTGATTTATTTTCTAATACGAGAAAACAAACCCGTAAGAGGGGTATATTTGTAAATATTAGAAAACAACCCCGTAAGAGGGATACAGGGTTGTCAATATTAGAAAACAACCCCGTAAAAGGGTTATATTTGTCAATATTAAAACAACCACAGTAAGGGTGTATGTTTGTCAATATAGAAAACAACTTAGGATAAGGGAGGGTATGTTTGTCAATGAAACAACCAGTGAAGGGGGTATGTTTGTCAAATAGAGAACAACCCGTAAGTGCGATTATATCTTTCAACATGAGAAAACAACCCAAAAGGTGGTATATTTTTTAATCACGGAGAAAACAACCCAAGTAGGAGGGGAAATATGTTTGTCAATAATGAAAACAACCCATTAAGAGGGAGTTATGTTGTCAATAATGAGAAACAACCCCTCAATGGAAGGTGTTATATCTTTCAACATGAGAAAACAACCCGAAAAGTGATATATTTTCTAATCTTTAGAAGATGTCTCAACAAACACCAGTAAAGGTATGTTTGTAAATATTAGAAAACAACCCGTGGAGGATCTGAGGGTTGTCAATATTAGAAAACAACCAAGTAAAAGGGTTATATTTGTCAATATTCAAGAAACAACCACATAAGAGGTGTATATTTGTCAATATGAAAACAACCCGGTGTATGTTTGTCAATGTTAGAAACAAGGTGAAGAGGTATGTTTGTCAATATTGAATTAAGAACAACCAGTAAGTCACGATGTATCTTTCAACATGAGAAAACAACCCAAAAAGTGGTATATTTTTAATCTAGGAAAACAACCGTGGAAGTTATGTTGTCAATAATAACAACCCATAAAGAGTTATGTTTGTCAATAATAGAAAACAACCCATAAGGGAGGGTGTATCTTTCAACATGAGGAAAACAACCGATGAAAAGTGAGTGGTTTATTTTCTAATAAAGAAACACGAGAGAAAACAAACCGTGTAAGAGGGTATGTTGTAAATATTAGAAAACAACCGAGTAAGAGGGATCTGGGGTTGTCAATGTTAGAAAACAACCAAGTAAAAGGGTTATGTCAATACAAAACAACATGTCAATATTACGAAACAACCACAGTAAGATATGTTGTCAATATGAGAAAACAACCGGTAAAGGAGGGGTATGTTTGTCAATGATAGAAAACAACCAGTGAAAGGGGTATGTTTGTCAATATTAGAGAACAACCGTGGTCAGGTGTATCTTTCAACATGAAAACAACCCGAAAAGTGGTATATTTTTAATCTGAGAAACAACCCGTAAGGGGGTATATTTGTCAATAGAAAACAACCCCAAGAAGGGTATATCTTTCAACATGAGAAAACAAAAGGTGATTATTTTCTAATGAGAAACAAACCCGTAAGGAATTATGTTGTAAATAGAAAACAACCCGTAAGAGGGATCTGGGGTTGTCAATATTGAAAACAACCAAGTAAAGGGTTATATTTTTCAATATTCGAAACAACCATGAAGAGTATGTTGTCAATGAAAACAACCGTGAAAGGGGTATATTTGTCAATATTGAGAACAACCCAGTAAGTCAGTGTATCTTTCAACATGAGAAAACAACCCAAAAAAGTGGTATATTTTTTAATCTGAGAAAACAACCAGTAAGGAGGGTATGTTTGTCAATAATGGAAACAACCCTTTAAGGAAGGGTGTATCTTTCAACATGAGAAAACACGCCCAAAAAGTGATTTATTTTCTAATCTGAGAAAATGACCAGTAAGAGGGTATATGTTGTAAATGTTAGAAAAACCACATAAGAGGGATCTGGGGTTCAATGATAGAAAACAACCAAGTAAAGGGTTATGTTTATCAATATTCTGAGAAACAACCACAGCAAAAGTGTGTATTGTCAATGTAGAAAACAGCCGTGGAGGGTATGTTTGTCAATATTAGAAACAACAGGTGAAGGGTATGTTTGTCAATGATAGAGAACAACCCGTAAGTCACGATATATGTTTCAACATGAGAGAAACAACGAAAAAAGTGGTATATTTTTAATCACGAGAAAACAACCCATTAAGAGATTATATTTCTAAATAATAGAAAACAACCTTAAGAGTTATGTTGTGTGTAAACAACTATAGAAGGGTATATCTTTCAACATGAGAAAACAACCCAAAAAAGTGATATATTTTCTAATCTGAGAAAACAAACCGTGGAGGGGTATGTTTGTAAATATTAGAAAACAACCAAGTAAGAGGATCTGGGGTTGTCAATATTAGAAAACAACCCGTAAAGGGTTATATTTGTCAATATTCTGAAACAACCACAGTAAGAGGGTGTATGTTGTCAATATGAAACAACCCGAGGTAAGAGGTATGTTGTCAATATTAGAAAACAACTTGAGTGAAAGGGTATGTTTGTCAATATGAGAACAACCCGTAAGTCACGTTATATCTTTCAACATGAGAAAACAACCCAAAAGTGGTATATTTTTAATCACGAGAAAACAACCGTGGAGGGGTATGTTGTCAATAATAGAAACAACCCACTTGGAGGGTGTATCTTTCAACATGGGAAAACAACCCGAAAAGGTGATTTATTTTCTAATGGAGAGAAAACAACCCAGAGAGGGTATGTTTGTAAATATTAGAAAACAACCCGTGGGATCTGGGGTTGTCAATGTTAGAAAACAACCCATAAGGGTTATGTTGTCAATATTGAGAACAACCACAGCAAGGGGGTGTATGTTTGTCAATATGAGAAAAACAAATTGAGGAGGGGTATGTTTGTCAATGAAACAACCACGTGAAGGGGTATGTTTGTCAATATTAGAGAAACAACCCGTGGAGTCACGATGTATCTCAACATGAGAAACCAGCAAAGTGGTATATTTTTAATCTGGAAACAACCCGTGGAGAGTTATGTTGTCAATAATGAAAACAACCGTAAAGGGATTATGTTTGTCAATAATGAAAACAACCCCAAGGAAGTTATATCTTTCAACATGAGAAAACAGCCGAAAAGAGTGATATATTTTCTAATCAAGAAAACAAACCCGTGGAGAGTTATGTTTGTAAATATTAGAAAACAACCAAGTAAGAGGTCTGGGGTTGTCAATATTAGAAAACAACAAGTAAAAGGGTTATGTTTGTCAATATTAGAACAACCATAAGAGGGTGTATATTTGTCAATATGAGAAAACAACCGGTAAGAGGGGTATGTTGTCAATATTAGAAAACAACCGGTGAAGGGGTATGTTTGTCAATATTGAAACAACAAGTAAGTGCGGTATATCTTTCAACATGAAAACAACCCCAAATGGTATTTAATGGAAAACAACCAAATAAGGAGGGTATGTTGTCGATAATAGAAGAAACAACTAAGAGGGGTTATGTTTGTCAATAATGAAAACAACCCTTAAGAAGGTGTATCTTTCAACATGAGAAAACAACCCAAAAAGTGATATATTTTCTAATGAAACAAACCGTGGGGGTATGTTGTAAATGATAGAAAACAACCAAGTAAGAGGGATCTGGGGTTGTCAATATTAGAAAACAACCAAGTAAAGGGTTATATTTGTCAATATTCAGAACAACCACATAAGGGGTGTATGTTGTCAATATGAAAACAACATTAAGAGGGGTATATTTGTCAATATTAGAAAACAACCCAGTGAAGGTTATGTTTGTGTAGAACAACCAAGTAAGTCACGTTATATCTTTCAACATGAAAACAACCGAAAGTGGTATATTTTTATCTGAGAGAACAACAGTAAAATTATGTTTATAATAAAACAAGCCTGGGGGAGTATGTTTGTCAATAATAAACAACCTTAAGAAGGGTTATATCTTTCAACATGAGAAAACAATGAAAAGGTGATATGTTTTAATCTGGAACAGGCAAGTAAAATTATGTTGTAAATGTTAAAACAACCCGTGGAGGGATCTGGGGTTGTCAATATTAAAACAACCCAAGTAAAGGGTTATATTTGTCAATATTTGAAAACAACCACATAAGAGGTGTATATTTGTCAATATAGGAAAACAACCCGTTAAGGGGTATGTTGTCAATATTAGAAAACAACAGTGAAAGGGTATGTTTGTCAATATGAGAGAACAACCGTAAGTGCGGTATATCTTTCAACAGGAAAACAACCCCAAAAGTGGTATATTTTTAATCACGAAAACAACCAGTAAAGGAGTTATGTTTGTCAATAATGGAAAACAACCATGGAGGGTTATGTTTGTCAATAATGAAACCTTAAGGAAGTTGTATCTTTCAACATGGGGAAACAACCCCAAAGGTGATGTATTTTCTAATCAGAAACAGGCAAGTAAGAGGGTATGTTTGTAAATGTTAGAAAACAACCCGTAGAGGGATCTGAGGGTTGTCAATATTAGAAAACAACCAAGTAAAAGGGTTATGTTGTCAATATCTGAAACAACCACAAAAGAGGGTGTATGTTTGTCAATATT
>NW_025963501.1:0-18139 GCF_019578655.1 Ricinus communis | reverse complement strand
TTCTAGCACTATTATGGGATTGTTTTCTCAAATTCATAAATTTACACGTTTTACGGGATTATTTTCTTATATCGACAAATATACTCCATTTACAGGGTTGTTTTCTCATATTATAAAATTTATCCATTTAAGAGGTTGTTTTCTCATACTCACAAATACACCACAATTACGTGGTTATTTCCTCAGATTCATAAATATCCCGGTATTACAAGGTTGTTTTCATATATTAAAAAATTGACCCCTTTGCGAGACTATTTTCTTAGACTCAGAATTACACTATTTTTACGGGTTTGTTTTCTTAGATTCATAAATATACACGTTTTACGAGATTATTTTCTTATATTGATAAATATACCACTTTTATCGGGCCGTTTTATCTTATTATATTATTAATACTATTATGGGGTTATTTTCTCAAATTCATAAATATACACGTTTTACGGAGTTACCTTCTAATATCGATAAATATACCCTTTTTACGGGGTTATTTACTCATATTATAAAATTACCCCATCTAAGGGGTTATTTTTTCATACTCACAAATATACCAAAATTACCGGGTTATTTTCTAATATTTATAAATATACCCCTCTTACGGGGTTGTTTTCTTATACTAAATTATTAGCACTATTATTGTATTGTTTTTTCAAATTCATAAATATACATATTTTACGAAGTTATTTTCTTATATTGACAAATATACCGCTTTTACAGAGTTGTGTTCTCATATTATAAAATTAAACCATCTAAGGGTTATTTTTCATACACACAAATATACCAAACTTACGGGGTTATTTTCTCCGATCGATAAATATTACCGTATTACGTGGTTTTCTCATATTAAAAAATTTACCCCTTCTACGAGGTTGTTTTCTCATATTAAAATATTTACCCCTTCTGCGAGGTTGTATTCTCAGACTCGCAATTACACTACTTTTATGGGGTTGTTTTCTCATATTCATAAATATACACGTTTTACGGGGTTAATTTCTTATATTGATAGATATACCACTTTTATAGTGTCGTTTTCTCATATTCAATTATTAGCACTATTCTGGGGTTGTTTTCTCAAATTCAAAAATATACACGTTTTACGGGATTATTTTCTTATATCGAGCAATATACCCCTTTTACGGGGTTGTTTTCTCATATCGATAAATATACACGTTTTACAGGGTTATTTTCTTATATTTATAAATATAACAATTTTACGGTGTTATTTTCTTATATTGACAAATATACCACTTTTACGGAGTTGTCTTGTCATATTCATAAATATACACGTTTTATGGGGTTATTTTCTTATATCGACAAATATACCCCTTTTACGAGGTTGTTTTCTCATATTAATAAACATACACATTTTACAGGGTTATTTTATTATATTGATAAATATACCACTTTACGGGGTTATTTTCTTATATCGACAAATATACTCCTTTTACGGGTTGTTTTCTCATATTCATAAATATACACGTTTTACAGGGTTATTTTCTAATGTTGACAAATATGCCCCTTTTATGGGGTTGTTTTCTCATAATATAAAATTAACTCATTTAAGTGGTTGTTTTCTCATACTCACAAATATACCAAAATTACGGGGTTATCTTCTCCGATTGCGAAATATCCCCTTATTACAGGTTGTTTTCTAATATTTATAAATATACCCCTCTTACGGGGTTGTTTTCTAAAACTAAAAAATTTATCCCTTCTACGAGGCTATTTTCTTAGACTCGTAATTACAAGGTTAATTTCTCCGATCGATAAATATCCCTATATTACGGGGTTGTTTTCACATATTAAAAAATTTACTCCTTCTACGAGGCTGTTTTCTAATATTAAAAAATTTACACGTTCTGCGAGGCTGTTTTCTCAGACTCGTAATTACACTACTTTTACGGTGTTATTTTCTCAAATTCATAAATATATACATTTTACGGGGTTATTTTCTTATACTGATAAATATACCACTTTTACGGATCATCTTCTCATGCTAAATTATCAGCACTATTTTGGTGTTGTTTTCTCAAATTCATAAATATAGACGTTTTACGGGGTTATTTCTTATATTGACAAATATATCATTTTTACGGGATTGTTTTCTCATATTATAAAATTAACCCATGCAAGGGGTTGTTTTCTCATACTTACAAATATACCAAAATTACGAGGTTATTTTCTCTGATTGATAAATATTTCCATATTACGGGGTTGTTTTATCATATTAAAAATTTACCCGTTGTACGAGACTATTTTCTTAGATTCGCAATTACACTACTTTTAAGGGGTTGTTTTCTCAAATTCATAAATATACATGTTTTATGAGGTTATTTTCTTATATTGATAAATATTCCACTTTTACGGGGTCGTTTTCTCATATTAAATTATTAGCACTATTATGGGGTTGTTTTCCAAATTCATAAATATACTCGTTTTACGGGGTTATTTTCTTATGTTGACAAATATACTCCTTTTACTGGTTTGTTTTCTCATATTATAAAATTAACACATTTAAGGGGTTGTTTTCTCATATTCACAAATATACCAAAATTACGGGGTTATTTTCTCTAATTGGTAAATATCCCCGTATTATGGAGTTGTTTTCTAATATTAAAAAATTTACCACTTCGACGAGGCTATATTCTCAGACTCGTAATTACACTACTTTTACGGGGTTATTTTCTGATATTCATAAATATACATATTTTTTGGGGTCATTTGTCTTATATTGATAAATATACCACTTTTACGAGGTTATTTTCTTATATTGTGAAATATAACCCTTTTACGGGGTTGTTTTCTCCTATTAAATTATTAGGGCTACTATGGGGTTGTTCTCTCAAATTTATAAATATACATGTTTTACGAAGTTATTTTCTTATAGTGACAAATATACCCCTTTTACGGGGTTGTTTTCTCATATTATAAAATTAACCCATTTAAGAGGTTGTTTTCTCATACTCACAAATATACCATAATTGCGAGGTTATTTGCGCAGTTTCATAAATATCCCCGTATTACGGGGTTGTTTTCACATATTAAAAAATTTACCCGTTCTACAAGGCTATTTTCTCATATTAAACAATTTAACTGTACTACGAGACTGTTTTCTTATATTCAGAATTACACTACTTTTGCAGGATTATTTTCTCAGATTCATAAGTATACATGTTTTACGGGGTTATTTTCTTATATTGATAAATATACCACTTTTATGGGGTCATTTTCTCATACTAAATTATTAGCACTATTATGGTGTTGTTTTCTTAAATTCATAAATATACACATTTTACGGGGTTATTTTATTATATTGACAAATATACCCCTTTTTAGTGGTTGTTCTCTCATACTCACAAATATACCAAAAATACAGGGTTATTTTCTCCGATTGATACATATCCTTATTTTCCAGGGTTATTTTCTAATATTTATAAATATACCCCTCTGACAGGGTTGTTTTCTCATATTAAAAAATGTACCCCTTCTACGAGACTATTTTTTCAAACTCACAATTGCACTACTTTTACGGGTTGTTTTGTCAGATTCATAAATATACACGTTTTACAGGGTTATTTTCTTGTATTGATAAATATACCACTTTTACGGGGTCGTTTTCTCATTAAATTATTAGCACTATTATGGGGTTGTTTTCTCAAATTCATAAATATACACATTTTACGGGTTATTTTCTTATATTGACAAATATACTTCTTTTACGGGGTTGTTTTCTCATATTATAAAATTAACCTCTTTAAAGGGTTGTTTTCTCATACTCACAAATATACCAGAATTACGGGGTTATTTCCTCCGATTGATAAATATTCCCGTATTACGAGTTTATTTTCTCATAGTAAAAAATTTACCCCTTCTGGGAGGCTCTTTTCAGAGTCTCGCAATTACACTACTTTTAGGGGGTTGCTTTCTCAAATTCATTAATATACAAGTTTTACGGGGTTATTTTCTTATATTGATAAATATACCGCTTTTATGGGGTCATTTTCTCATACTAATTTGTTAGCACTATTATGGTGTTGTCTTCTCAAATTCATAAATATAAACGTTTTACGGGGTTATTTTCCTATATTGACAAATATACCATTTCTACGGGGTTGTTTTCACATATTATAAAATTAACCCATTTAAGGTTTGTTTTCACATTCTCACAAATATACTAAAATTACGGGGTTATTTTCTCCGACTGATAAATATCCCCGTATTATGGAGTTATTTTCTAATATTAAAAAATTTACCACTTCTACGAGGCGGTTTTCTTAGACTCGCAATTACACTACTCTTACGGGGTTGTTTTCTCATATTCATAAATATACACGTTTTACGGGTTATTTTCTTATATTGACAAATATACCCGTTTGACGGGGTTATTTTCTCATATTATAAAATTAACCCATTTAAGGGGTTGTTTTCTCATACTCACAAATATACCACAATTACGGGGTTATTTAAGCAGTTTCATAACAATCCCCGTATTACGGGGTTGTTTTCATATTTTAGAAAATTTACTCCTTCTACAAGGCTATTTTCTCATATTAAACAATTTAACCGTACTACGAGACTGTTTTCTTATATTCAGAATTACACTACTTTTGTAGGATTATTTTCTCAGATTCATAAGTATACATGTTTTACGGGGTTATTTTCTTAGATTGATAAATATACCACTTTTATGGGGTCATTTTCTCATACTAAATTATTAGCACTATTATGGTGTTGTTTTCTTAAATTCATAAATATACACATTTTACGGGGTTATTTTCTTATATTGACAAATATACCCCTTTTTTAGTGGTTGTTTTCTCATACTCACAAATATACCAAAAATACTGGGTTTTTTTCTCTGATTGATACATATTCTTATTTTCCGGGGTTGTTTTCTAATATTTATAAATATACCCCTCTGACAGGGTTGTTTTCTCATATTAAAAAATTTACCCCTTCTACGAGACTATTTTTTCAAACTCACAATTACACTACTTTTACGGGTTGTTTTGTCAGATTCATAAATATACACGTTTTACGGGGTTATTTTCTTGTATTGATAAATATACCACTTTTACGGGGTCGTTTTCTCATTAAATTATTAGCACTATTATGGGGTTGTTTTCTCAAATTCATAAATATACACATTTTACGGGTTATTTTCTTATATTGACAAATATACTTCTTTTACGGGGTTGTTTTCTCATATTATAAAATTAACCTCTTTAAAGGGTTGTTTTCTCATACTCACAAATATACCAGAATTATGGGGTCATTTTCTCCGATTGATAAATATTCCCGTATTACGAGTTTATTTTCTCCTAGTAAAAAACTTACCCCTTCTAGGAGGCTCTTTTCTCAGTCTCGCAATTACACTACTTTTACGGGGTTGCTTTCTCAAATTCATAAATATACAAGTTTTACAGGGTTATTTTCTTATATTGATAAATATACCGCTTTTATGGGGTCATTTTCTCATACTAATTTATTAGCACTATTATGGTGTTGTTTCCTCAAATTCATAAATATAAACGTTTTACGGGGTTATTTTTCTATATTGACAAATATTCCATTTCTATGGGGTTGTTTTCTTATATTATAAAATTAACCCATTTAAGGTTTGTTTTCACATTCTCACAAATATACTAAAATTACAGGGTTATTTTCTCCGACTGATAAATATCCCCGTATTATGGAGTTATTTTCTAATATTATAATTACACTACTCTTACGGGGTTGTTTTCTCATATTCATAAATATACATGTTTTATGGGTTATTTTCTTATATTGACAAATATACCCGTTTGACGGGGTTATTTTCTCATATTATAAAATTAACCCATTTAAGGGGTTGTTTTCTCATACTCACAAATATACCACAATTACGGGGTTATTTAAGCAGTTTCATAACAATCCCCGTATTACGGGGTTGTTTTCATATTTTAGAAAATTTACTCCTTCTACAAGGCTATTTTCTCATATTAAACAATTTAACCGTACTACGAGACTGTTTTCTTATATTCAGAATTACACTACTTTTGCGGGATTATTTTCTCAGATTCATAAGCATACATATTTTACGGGGTTATTTTCTTATATTGATAAATATACCACTTTTATGAGTCATTTTCTCATACTATATTATTAGCACTATTATGGTGTTGTTTTCTTAAATTCATAAATATACACGTTTTATGGGGTTATTTTCTTATATTGACAAATATACCCCTTTTAGTGGGTTGTTTTATCATATTATAATATTAATCCATTTAAGGGGTTGTTTTCTCATACTCACAAATATACCAAAATTACTGGGTTATTTTCTCTGATTGATAAATATCCCCGTATTACGGGGTTATTTTCTAATATTTATAAATATACCCCTCTGACGGGGTTGTTTTCTTATATTGATAAATATACCACTTTTACGGGGTCGTTTTCTCGTATTAAATTATTAGCACTATTACGAGCTTGTTTTCTCAAATTTATAAATGTACACGTTTTACGGGGTTACTTTCTAATATGGACAAATATACCCCTTTTACGGGGTTGTTTTCTCATATTATAAAATTAACCCATCTAAGGAGTTGTTCTCTCATATTCACAAATATTCCAAAATTACGGGGTTATTTTCTCTGATTGATAAATATCCCCGTATTATGGGGTTGTTTTATAATATTTATAAATATACCCCTCTTACGAGGTCGTTTTCTCATATTAAATTATTAGCACTATTCTAGAGTTGATTTCTCAAATTCATAAATATACACATTTTGCGGGGTTATTTTCTTATGTTGATAAATATACCCCTTTTATGGGGTTGTTATCTCATATTATAAAATTAACCCATTTAAGGTGTTGTTTTCTCATACTCACAAATATACCAAAATTACTAGGTTATTTTCTCCGATTAATAAATATCCCCGTATTATGGGATTATTTTCTAATATTTATAAATATACCCCTCTGACGGGGTTGTTTTCTCATATTGATAAATAAACCATTTTTACGGGGTCGTTTTCTCGTATTAAATTATTAGCACTATTATGGGCTTATTTTCTCAAATTCATAAATATACACCTTTTACGGGGTTATTTTCTCATACTCACAAATATACCACAATTACGTGGTTATTTCCTCAGATTCATAAATATCCTCGTATTACGGAGTTGTTTTCACATATTAAAAATTTTCCCTTCTACGAGGCTGTTTTCTCATATTAAAAAATTTACCCGTTCTACGAGGTTGTTTTCTTAGACTAGCAATTACACTACTTTTATGGGGTTGTTTTCTAAGATTCATAAATATACACGTTTTGAGGGTTATTTTCTTATATTGATAAATACACCACTTTTACGGGGTCATTTCTCATACTAAATTATTAGCACTATTACGATGTTGTTTTCTCAAATTCATAAATATGCACGTTTTACGAGATTATTTTCTTATATTGACAAATGTACCCCTTTTACAGGGTTGTTATCTCATATTATAAAATTAACCCATTTAAGGGGTTGTTTTCTCATACTCACAAATATACCAAAATTACGAGGTTATTTTCTGCGATAGATAAATATCCCCGTATTACGGGGTTTTTCTAATGTTTATAAGTATACCCCTCTTACGGGGTTCTTCTCTTATTAAAAAATTTACCCATTCTACGAGGTTGTTTTCTGAGACTCGCAATTATGCTACTTTAATGGGGTTATTTTCTCATATTGATAAACCACTTTTACGGGGTCATTTCTCATGCTAAATTATTAGCACTATTATGGTGTTGTTTTCTCAAATTCATAAATATACACGTTTTACGAGGTTATTTTCTTATATTGACAAATGTACCCCTTTACGAGGTTGTTTTCTGATTGATAAATATCCCTGTATTATGGGCTTGTTTTTAATATTTATAAATATACCACTCTTACGGAGTTTTTTTCTCATATTAAAAATTTTACCCCTTCTACGAGGCTGTTTTCTAAGACTCGCAATTACACTACTTTTACGGAGTTGTTTTCTCATATTCATAAATATACACCTTTTTTATGGGGTTATTTTCTCATATTAAATTATTAGCACTACTATGAGGTTGTTTTCTCAAATTTATAAAAATATACACATTTTACGGGGTTATTTTCTTATATTGACAAATATACTCCTTATACAGGGTTATTTTCTCATGTTTTAAATTAACCTATTTAAGGGGTTGTTTTCTCAGATTCATAAATATCCCCGTATTACGGGGTTGTTTTCACATAGTATAAAATCTACCCTTTCTACGAGGTTGTTTTCTTAGACTCGCAATTACACCATTTTTACAGCGTTGTTTTCTCATATTATAAAATTAACCCATTTAAGGGGTTGTTTTCTCATACTCATAAATATACTAAAATTACGGGACTATTTTCTGCGATTGATGAATATCCCTATATTATGGGGTTGTTTTCTCATATTAAAAAATTTACCCCTTCTACGAGGCTGTTTTCTTAGACTCGCAAGTATACTGCTTTTATAGGGTTATTTTCTCAGATTCATAAATATGCACATTTTACGGGGTTATTTGCTTATATTGGTAAATATACCACTTTTAGGAGGCTATTTTCTTAGACTTGCAATTACACTACTTTTATGGGGTTGTTTTCTAGGATTCATAAATATACACGTTTTACGGGGTTATTTTCGTATGTTGACAAATATACCACTTTTACGAGATCATTTTTCATACTAAATTATTAGTACTATTACATTGTTGTTTTCCCAAATTCCAAAATATACACGTTTTAAGATATTATTTTCTTATATTGACAAATGTACCCCTTTTACGGGGTTGTTTTCTCATATTAGAAAATTAACCCATTTAAAGAGTTGTTTTCTCATGCTCACAAATATACCAAAATTACGGGGTTATTTTCTTCGATTGATAAATATCTCCGTATTATGGGGCTGTTTTATAATATTTATAAATATACCCCTCTTACGGGGTTGTTTCCTCATATTAAAAAATTTACACCTTCTACGAGGCTGTTTTCTCAAACTCACAATTACACTAGTTTTACGAGGTTGTTTCCTCAGATTCATAAATATACAAGTTCTACGGGGTTTCTTTTTATATTGATAAATATACCACTTTTACGGGGTTGTTTTCTGATATTAAATTATTAGCACTATTATGGGGTTGTTTTTTCAAATTCATAAATATACACTTTTTAAGAGGTTAGTTTTTATATGGACAAATATACCCCTTTTACGGGGTTGTTTTCTCATATTATAAAATTAACCCATTCAAGGGTTGTTTTCTTATACTCACAAATATACCAAAATTATGGAGTTATTTTCTCTGATTGATAAATATCCCCTTATTACGGGGTTGTTTTGTAATATTTGTAAACATACCCCTCTTACGGGGTTGTTTCCTCATATTAAAAAATTTACCCCCTCTACGAGGCTGTTTTCTCAAACTCGCAATTAAACTACTTTTACGGAGTTGTTTTCTCAAATTCATAGATATACAAGTTTTACGGGGTTATTTTCATATATTGAGAAATATACTACTTTTACGGGGTCGTTTTTTCATATTAAATTATTAGCACTTTTATGGGGTTGTCTTCTCAAATTCATAAATGTACACATTTTACGGGATTATTTTCTTATATTGATAAATATACCACTTTTACGAGGTCGTTTTCTCATATTAAATTATTAGCAGTATTATATGGTTGTTTTTTTAAATTCATAAATATACACGTTTTACGAGGTTATTTTCTTACATTTACAAATATACCCCTTCTACGGGATTGTTTTCTCATATTATAAAATTAACCCATTTAAGGGGTTGTTTTCTCATACTCACAAATATATCAAGATTACGGGGTTATTTTCTCCGATTGATAAAATTCTCCGCATTGCGGGATTGTTTTCTCATATCAAAAAGTTTACCCGTTCTACGAGGCTGTTTTCTCAGATTCGCAATGGGGTTATTTTCTAAGATTCATAAATATACACGTCTTACGTTATTATTTTCTTATATTGATAAATATACTATTTTTACGGGGTCATTTTCTCATATTAAATTATTAGCACTATTCTGGGGTTGTTTTCTCAAATTCATAAATATATACATTTTATGGGTTATTTTCTTATATTGACAAATATACTCCTTTTACGGGGTTGTTTTCTCATATTGAAGGGTTTGCTTTCTCATACTCATAAATATACCACAATTACGGGGTTATGTTCTAATATTTATAAATATACCCCTCTTACGGGGTTGTTTTATCATATTAAAAAATTTACCCCTTCTACGAGGCTGTTTTTTGAGACTCGCAATTACACTACTCTTACGAGTTTTTGTCATATTCATAGATATACACATTTTACGAGGTTATTTTCTCATATTTAGAAATATACCACTTTTACGAGGTCCTTTTCTCATATTAAATTCTTAGGACTATTATGGGGTTGTTTTCTTAAGTTCAGAAATATATATGTTTTACGGGATTATTTGCTTATATCGACAAATATACCACTTTTACGGCGTTGTTTTCTAATATTATAAAATTAACCCATTTAAGGGGTTGTTTTCACATACTCACAAATATACCAAAATTAAGGGGTTATTTTCTCCGATTGATAAATATCAATGTATTACAGGGCTATTTTATAATATTTATAAATGTACCCCTCTTACGGGGTTGTTTCCTCATATTAAAAATATTCTGGAATTTCACGATTTGTTTCGGACTCATGATTACTACTTTTATGAAGTTGTTTTCTTAGATTCATAGATATACACGTTTTGCAGGATTATTTTCTTATATTGATTAATATACCACTTTTACAGGGTTATTTTTTCATATTAAATTATTAGCACTAACATGCGTTAGTTTTCTCAAATTTATAAATATACACGTTTTACGGGGTTATTTTCTTATGTTTACAAATATACCCCTATTACGGGGTTGTTTTCTCATATTATAAAATTAACCCATTTAAGGGGTTGTTTTCTCATACTCACAAATATATCAAGATTACAAGGTTATTTTCTCCGATTGATAAAAATCCTCGTATTACGGGGTTGTTTTCTCATATTATAAAATTTACACTACTTTTACGGTGTTATTTTCTCAGATTCGTAAATACACACATTTTACGGTGTTATTTTCTTATATTGATAAATATACCACTTTTACGGGGTCATTTTCTCATACTAAATTATTAGCACTATTATGGGGTCGTTTTCTCATATATGTGTTTGTTTTCTCAAATTCATAAATATACACGTTTTACGGGTTTATTTTTTTATGTTTACAAATATACCCCTTTAACGGGCTACATTTACGGAGTTGTTTTCTCAGATTCATAAATATACAAGTTTTACGTGGTTATTCTCTTATATTAGTAAATATACCACTTTTACGGGGTCATTTCTCATACTAAATTATTAGTACTATTATGGTGTTGTTTTCTCAAATTCGTAAATATACACGTTTTACGAGGTTATTTTCTTATATTGACAAATGTACCCCTTTACGAGGTTGTTTTCTCATATTATAAAATTAACCCATTTAAGGGGTTGTTTTCTCATGCTCACAAATATACCAAAATTACGGCGTTATTTTCTCTAATTGATAAGTATCCCTGTATTACGGGGCTGTTTTCTAATATTTATAAATATACCCCTCTTACGGGGTTGTTTTCTCATATTAAAAAATTTACCGTTTCTATGAGGCTATTTTCTCAGACTCGCAGTTACACTATTTTTACGGGGTTGTTTTCTCATATTCATAAATATACACGTTCGACGGGGTTATTTTCTTATATTGATTAATATACCACTTTTACGAGGTACTTTTCTCATATTAAATTATTAGCACTATTATAGGGTTATATTCTCAAATTTATAAGAATACACACTTTACGATGTTAGTTTCTTATATGGACAAATATACCCCTTTTACAGGATTGTTTTATGATATTATAAAATTAACCATTTCAAGGGGTTGTTTTCTTATACTCACAAATATACTAAAATTATGGGGTTATTTTCTCCGATTGATAAATATCCCCATATTACGGGGCTGTTTCCTCAATGTTAAAAAATTTACCGGATCTACGAGGCTGTTTTCTGAGACTCGCAATTGCACTACTTCTACGGAGTTGTTTTATCAAATTTATAGATATACACGTTTTACGAGATTATTTTCTTATATTGATAAATATACTACTTTTACGGGGTCGTTTTCTCATGTTAAATTATTAGCACTATTATGGGGTTGTTTTCTCAAATTCATAAATATACACGTTTTACGAGATCATTTTCTCATATTAAATTATTAGGACTATTATGCTGTTGTTTTCCCAAATTCATAAATATACATATTTTACGAGGTTATTTTCTTTTGTTTACAAATATACCCCTTTTACGGGGTTGTTTTCTCATATTAACCAATTTAAGGGGTTGTTTTCTCATACTCATAAATATACTAAAATTATGGGATTATTTTGTCCGGTTGACAAATATCCCTATATTACAAAGTTATTTTCTTATATTAAAAGAATTTACCTCTCAATTACACTACTTTTACGAGGTTGTTCTCTCAGATTCATAAATATACATTTTACGAGATTATTTCCTTATATTGATAAATGTACCACTTTTACGAGGTTGTTCTCATATTAAATTGTTAGCACTATTATGCGGTTGTTTTCTGAAATTCATAAATATACAAGTTTTATGGGGTTATTTTCCTATGTTGACAAATATAAGCTATTTTACGGGGTTGTTTTCTCATATTATAAAAATAACCCATTTGAGGGGTTATTTTCTCATCCTCACAAATATACCAAAATTATGGGGTTATTTTCCCCGATTGATAAATATCCCTATGTTACGGGGTCGTTTTCTAATATTTATAAATATACCCCTCTTACGGGGTTGTTTTCTCATATTAAAAAATTTACCCCTTCTACGAGTCATTTTACGAGTTTTTCTGATTCATAAATATACAAGTTTTCCGGGGTCATTTTCTTATATTGAGAGATATACCACTTTTACGAGGTCATTTTCTCATATTAAATAATTAGAACTATTCTAGGGTTGTTTGTCAAATTCATAAATATACACATTTTACGGGGTTATTTTCTTATACCGACAAATATATCCCTTTTATGGGGTTGTTTTATCATATTATAAAATTAACCCATTTAAGGGCTTGTTTTCTTATACTCACAAATATACCAAAATTACGGGGTTATTTTCTCCGATTAATAAATATCCCCGTATTACGGGGTTGTTTTCTAATATTTATAAATATACCCCTCTTACTGGGTTGTTTTCTCATATTAAAAAATTTACCCTTTCTACGAGGTCATTTTACGGGTTATTTTCTTATATTGATAAATATACCACTTTTACGGGATTATTTTTTATATTGAAAAATATACCCTTTTTACGGATTTGTTTTCTCATATCATAAAATTAACCCATTTAAGGGGTTATTTTCTCATACTCACAAATATACCAAAATTACGGGGTTATTTTCTCCGATTGAAAAAGATCTCCGTATTACGGGGTTGTTTGCTCATATTAAAAAAATTCACCCTTCTGAAATTTGCTTCTGAAGTTATTTTCTTATATTGATAAATATTCTCGTATTACGGGGTTGTTTTCTCATATTGAAAATTTACCCCTTCTACGAATCTGTTTCTTAGACTCGTAATTACACTACTTTTACGGTGTTATTTTCTCATATTCATAAATATACACGTTTTACAGGGTTTTTTCTTATATTGATAAATATACCCCTTTTACGGGGTTGCTTTCTCATATTATAAAATTAATCCATTTAATAGGTTGTTTTCTCATACTCAAAAATATACTAAAATTACGGGATTATTTTCTCTCATTTGATAAATATCCCCGTATTACGGGGTTATTTTCTCATATTAAGAAATTTACCCATTCTACGAGGCTATTTTCTCAAACTTGCAATTACACTACTTTTACGGGGTTGTTTTCTCATATTCACAAATATACACGTTTTATGGGATTATTTTCTTATATTGATAAATATACTATTTTTACTAGGTTACTTTCTTATATTGACAAATATACCCCTTTTATGGGGTTGTTTTCTCATTTTATAAATTTAACCCATTTACGGGGTTGCATTCTCATACTCACAAATATACCAAAATTACGGGGTTATTTAATCAGATTACACTACTTTTACACGGTTTTTTCTCATATTCATAAATATACACGTTTTTACGGGGTTATTTTATTATATTGATAAATATACCACTTTTACGGGATCTTTTTCTCATATTAAATTATTAGCACTATTATAGGGTTGTTTTCTCAAATTTATAAATATACATGTTTTATGAGGTTATTGTCACGACCCGTTCTGAGGGCCCGTGATCGGCACCTAGGGAATGGGTAGGCTTAAGGCCACTGAATCCCGTAGTAAGCCTTATCGATTAATAATTCAAATAAAAAGCTAATGAAATATCATAAATCATGATTGGCATGCCATAATTAAGTCTATCTGATCTTAAAACATTCCACGTTCATCATAGACCAGAAAAGTCACAACAATTTGAAAGTACTCTACTGCGGAAGGTCTAGAGTATAAAATAACAAAAAATATGGAAGTACAGGTTATTTACAAAAAGTTCGAATGAAGAAGTCGATTTGTCACTATCACAGGGGCGAACTCATTGTCCTGAAAAATAAAGCGAGACTTTCAGGAGTCTAGGGAATCAGTTAAAATCAAATAATCTTGTGACTATAGTAGTCTTCTCAGAAAATAATAATTATTAAATCCCGATTATAATATACATGTACCTGTCGTCAGGTCATACTATAATTATGCCATAATCCTAAAAATAAAATAAATTTTAACATTTGTGGGACAAGTGGCTCAGTAGAACCCTAACCCCATTCTTTAGCCTTTAGGCTGCTTAATGCTTGCGGTGCCCCGAAGAAACGGCGGGATCTTTACATCGGCTGATTCCAACTAGTGGGCGGCTGAGGCAGGTGCTCGACCCAGGGACCTTTCTCTGAGCCTCTGTCCCAGTATCCTCAATCCCGGCACATATAATAATCATAGTCTAACATAATCATTCAACATATATCGAAATAAAGATTTAGAAATTCGGGGAAAGCAAACATGCAATTTGTGTGTGGAAATAATAATAATGATTGTATTAATATAACATTAACTATTAAGATAACGATATAATATTACTGATAATAATATTAAAATTATTCTCAGTAATTAATAATTAAATGAAATTATTTATATTGCGATACTAATAATCATATTAAACATAATTTCTAAAGTAGCATATTATTTTAGACTTGAAAATAGTGTAGAGATTATGTGACTTTAGGTTTAGTTTTCCTTCGACCTAGGTTAAGATTCTTGGTCCTGTGGAGCTAGGATCAAGTCTGTCTTATTTGTTTTCATTGACTCCAGTATCTCAGCTTTCACTGTTAGAGAGTATATCATTCTTTTCTTGTGAACTTGTCTTTGATGCTGTGTTGAGAATGAGCGTTGTAGCGATAGCAAGATCTGAGGCGCGGTAGACTTGTGTTGTTTCTTCAAGTGATTAGTGTAGACCGGCCTTAGATGCTTCGATTGTTGTTTCGATGGTGGGCACCACAATCAGAATTAGTGTAGAGTGTAGTTGCAGTCGTGTCATGAACTACCTCATTTTTAGGGTATGCATCATACATCGTGCATTGCAATCTTGGTGATAGGGGGCATTATCACCATAGTGTGCGATATTGTAGAATTTTATATAAAGAAAATCACTACAGATTTTATGATTTTATAAAAGTATTTTTTTTAGAATATAATAATTTTTTACGGGATTGTTTTCTTAGACTCGCAATTACACTATTTTACGGGATTGTTTTCTCAGATTAAAAAATATACACGTTATACAGTGATATTTTCTTATATTGATAAATATACCACTTTTATGGGATCCTTTTCTCATATTAAATTATTAGGACTATTATGGGGTTATTTTCTCAAATTCATAAGTATACACGTTTCACGGGATTATTTTCTTATAATGAAAAATATACCCCTTTTACGGGGTTGTTTTCTCATATTATAAAATTAACCCGTTTAAGGGGTTATTTTCTCATACTAACAAATATACCAAAATTACGGGGTTAGTTTGTACGATTAATAAATATTCCCGTATTACGGGGTTGTTTTCTCATATTAGAAAATTTACCCCTTCTACGAGGTTGTTCTCTCATATTAAAAATTTACCTTCTCTGAGGCTATTTTCTCATATTGCAATTACTTTACTTTTACGGGGTTGTTTTCATATTCATAAATACGTTTTACGTGGTTATTTTCTTATATAGATAAATATTCCACTTTTACGGGTTGTTTCTTGCGTGACAAATACCATTTGCGGGGTTTTATTTTCTAACATTTATAAAAATTAACCTATTTAAGGGGTTGTTTTCTCGTATAATTAAATATATCAAAATTACGGGATTATTTCGCAATTGATAAATATCCCGTGCAGGGTTATTTTCTCATATTAAAATTTACCCTTCATGAGGTTGTTTTATATTAAAATTTACTCATATAGCAGTGTTTTCGGACTACATGATTATATACTACGAGGTTGTTTTCTCAGATATAAAATTCACCCATTTAAGCGGTTGTTTTCTCATACTCATAAATATCCCAAAATTACGGGTTATTTTATATGATTGATAAATATCCCGTATTATGGGTTTGTTTTCTCATATTAAGAAATCTAGCTCTTCTACGAGACTGTTTTCTCAGACTCGTAATTACACTACTTTTACGGGGTTATTTTCTTAGATTCATAAATGTACATGTTTTACGAGGTTTTTTTATATTGATAAATATACGAGTTTTACGGGTTGTTTTCTCATATTATAAAATAACCCATTTAATGAGTTGTTTTCTCAAACTCATAAATATACCACAATTACGGGGTTATTTCCTCAGATTTGTAAATATCCCCGTATTACGGGGTTGTTTTCATATATTAAAAATTTTACTCCTTATACGAGGTTGTTTTCATATATTAAAAAAATTACCCGTTCTATGAGGCTATTTTCATAGACTCGCAATTACACTACTTTTATGGGGTTGTTTTCTCAGATTCATAAATATACACGTTTTACGGGATTATTTTCTTATATTGATAAATATACTACTTTTCTTAGGTTCGTTTTTCCATATTAAATTATTAGCACTATTATGGGGTTGTGTTTTCAAATTCATAAATATATACGTTTTACGTGGTTATTTTCTTATATTGACAAATATACCTTTTACGGAGTTGTTTTCTCGTATTATAAAATTAACCCATTTAAGGGGTTGTTTTCTCATACTCATAAATATACCCAAATTACGGGGTTATTTTCTAATATTTATAAATATACCTCTCTTACAGGGTTGTTTTCTCATATTAATAAATTTACCCTTTCTACGAGGCTATTTTCTCAGACTCGCAATTACACTACTTTTACAGGGTTGTTTTCTCAGATTCATAAATATATACGTTCTACGGGGTTATTTTTTATATGGATAAATATACCCCTTCTAAGGGGTTGTTTTCTCATATTATAAAATCAACCCATTTAAGTGGTTGTTTTCTCATACTCACAAATATACCAAAATTATGAAGTTATTTTCTCCGATTGATAAATATCCCCGTATTACGAGGTTATTTTTTCAGATTCATAAATATACACGTTTTACAATATTATTTTCGTATATTGATAAATATACCACTTTTGCGGGGTCGTTTTTCATATAAGATTATTAGTACTATTATGGGATTGTTTTCTCAAATTCATAACTATACAAGTTTTACGGGGTTATTATCTCATCGATAAATATACCCCTTTTACGTGTTTGTTTTCTCATATTATAAAATTAACCCATTTAAGGGGTTACTTTCTCATACTCAAAAATATACCACAATTACGGGATTATTTCCTCAGATTCATCAATATCCCCGTATTACGGGTTGTTTCCACATATTAAAAAATTAACCCATTCTACGAGGCTGTTTTCTCATATTAAAAAATTTATAGTAAAAGGGGTATATTTATCCATATAAGAAAATAACC
>NW_025963500.1:0-18892 GCF_019578655.1 Ricinus communis | reverse complement strand
TTCTAATATTGACAAATATACCCTCTGGGGTTGTTTTCTCGTATTGAAAATACACCACCTTTTTGGATTGTTTTCTCATGTTGAAGATATAACCCTCTTCACGGGGTTGTTTTCTAATCAAATATATACCCCTTTTATGGGGTTATTTTCTCAATATTGACTAAAAGATATACCACTTTTTGGGATGTTTTTCTCCGAAGTTGATGAAAGATATATCCCAATTACGGGGTTTAACTACCGATGTTCAACAAGTACTTTCTTGTTATGGGGCTGTTTTCTCATATTAAACAATATACCTTGCGGTCTTCTTTTCCCCATGTTGAAGATATATACCCTCTTCGAGTTGTTATTTTCTAATGTTAATGATATACCCTGCTGGGTTATTTTCTATGTACAAATATACCCCTTTACGGGGTTGTTTTCTAATATTGACTAATATACCCCTCTTACGGGATTGTTTCCTCATATTGACAAATATACCCCTCTTTGCGGGGTTATTTTTCTAATATTGATAAATATACCCTTTTACAGGTTATTTTCTAATATTGACAAATATCACCCTAACTTCTGAGCAGTTTTCTAATATTGACAGATATACCCCTCTAACGAGGTTGTTTTCTCATATTAAAAATATACCACTTTTTTTGGTTGTTTTCTCATGTTGAAGATATACACCTCTTATGGGATTTGTTTTCTAATATTGACAAAATATACCCATAACTACGGGGTTGTTTTCTCGTATTAAACAATATACCACTTTTTGGGGTTGTTTTCTCACGTTGAGAGATATACCCTCTTGGAATGTATTTTCTAATATTGATAAATATACCCCTCTTATAGGGTTGTTTTCTCATGTTGATAAATATACCACTTTTTGGGGTTGTTTTCTTATGTTGAAGATATATCCCTCTTACGGGGTTGTTTTCTAATATGGACAAATATACCCCTCTTTTACATAGTTATTTTCCATATTGACAAAATATAGCCCTCTTACGGGGTTTTTTTCTCATGTTGAAGATATATCCCTCTTACGGGGTTATTTTCTAATATTGACAAATATATCCCTCTTACGGTGTCTTTTTTCTCATATGGACAAGATACAGGTTTTGGGGTTTGTTTTCCTATGTTGAAAGATATACCCCTCTTACGGGATTGTTTTCTAATATTGACAAGTATACCTCTCTTACGGGGTTGTTTTCTCATATTGACAAATATACCCCGCTACGTGGTTGTTCTTTCATATTGACAAGATACCACTTTTGAAGTTGTTTCTGTGTTGAATAAATCCACTTTTCTTTGGGGTTATTTTCTAATATTGACAAATATACCCCTCTTACAGACTTGTTTTCTCCTTATTGACACATATACCCACTTTTTTGGGGTTGTTTTCTCATGTTGAAGATATACCTAGCTTACGGGATTGTTTTCTGTGTGAAGATACCACTTTTTGGGTTGTTTTCTCATGTTGAAGATATCGCCTCTCATGGGGTTGTTTTCTAATATTGACAAATATATGCTTCTTAGGGGTTGTTTTCTCATATTAAACAATATACCACTTTTTGGTGTTGTTTTCTCATGTTGAAAGTTATACCCTCTTCAGGATTGTTTTCTCGTATTGACAAATATACCCCTCTTATAGGGTTGTTTCTCATGTTGACAAATATACCACTTTTTTGGGGTTGTTTTCTCATGTTGAAAGATATATCCTCTTCGAGGGTTGTTTTCTCTTGTTGACAAATATACCCCTCTTCGGGTTGTTTTCTCATATTGACAAATATACCACTTTTGGGGTTATTTTCTCATGTTGAAAGATATATCACTCTTCACGGTTGTTTTCTAATATTGACAAATATACCCTCTCACGGGGTTGTTTCTCATGTTGAAAAATACACCTTTTTGGATTGTTTTCTCATGTTGAAAGATATAACCCTCGTGCAGGGGTTGTTTCTAGTATTCGAATATATACCCCTTTTATCGGGTTATTTTCCCATATTGATTAAGATACCACTTTTTGGGGTTGTTTTCTCAAGTTGAAAGATATACCCCAATTCGAGTTTGAATATTGACAAGTACACTCCTATTATGGGGCTGTTTTCTCATATTAAACAATATACCCCTTTTCTCATGTTGAAAGATATAACCCTCTTACGGGGTTATTTTCTAATATTGAAAAATATACCCCTCTAATGGGGTTGTTTTCTAATATTTATATATATACCCCTCTTACGGGGTTGTTTTCTAATATTGACTAATATACCCTCTTACGGGAATGTTTCCTCATATTGTCAAATATACCCCTCTTGTGGGGTTATTTTCTAATATTGATAAATATACCCTTTTACAGGGTTATTTTCTAATATTGACAAATATACCCCTCTTACATTTTCTAATATTAGCGGATATACCCCTCTTACGCGGTTGTTTTCTCATATTAAAAAAGATACTACTTTTTTGGGGTTCTTTTCCCATGTTGAAAGATACACCCCTCTTATGGCGTTGTTTTCTAATATTGACAAATATACCCCTCTTACGGGGTTGTTTTCTCATATTAAAAATATACCAATTTTTTGGGGTTGTTTTCTCATGTTGAAAGATATATCCCTCTTACGGGTTTGTTTTCTAATATTGACAAATATACCCCTCTTACGGGGTTGTTTTCTCATTTTGATAAATATACCACTTTTTTGGGGTTGTTTTCTTATGTTGAAAGATATATCCCTCTTACGGGGTTGTTTTCTAATATGGACAAATATACCCCTCTTACATGGTTATTTTTTCATATTGACAAATATACCCCTCTTACGGGGTTGTTTTCTCATGTTGAAAGATATATCCCTCTTACGGGGTTGTTTTCTAATATTGACAAATATACCCCTCTTACGGTGTTTTTCTCATATTGACAAAGATACCAGTTTTTTGGGGTTGTTTTCTCATGTTGAAAGATATACCCCTCTTACGGGGTTGTTTTCTAATATTGACAAATATACCCTCTCTTACGGGGTTGTTTTCTCATATTGACAAATATACCCCTTTTACGGGGTTGTTTTCTCATATTGACAAAGATACCACTTTTTTGGGGTTGTTTTCTAATGTTGAAAGATATATCCCTCTTACGGGGTTGTTTTCTAATATTGACAAATATACCCCTCTTATGGGGTTGTTTTCTCATATTGACTAACATACCAGTTTTTTGGGGTTGTTTTCTCATGTTGAAAGATATACCCCGCTTACGGGATTGTTTTCTCGTATTGACAAAGATACCACTTTTTTGGGGTTGTTTTCTCATGTTGAAAGATATACCCCTCTTATGGGGTTGTTTTCTAATATTGACAAATATACCTCTCTTACGGCGTTGTTTTCTCATATTGACAAATATACCCCTCTTACGGGGATATTTTCTCATATTGAAACACATATCACTTTTTTGGGGTTGTTTTCTCATGTTGAAAGATATACCCTCTTGCAGGGTTATTTTCTGATATTTGCAAGTATACCCCTCTAGCAGGGTTGTTTTTGTATATTGACAAAATACCATTTTTTTAGGATTGTTTTCTCATGTTGAATGATATACCCCTCTGACTGGGTTGTTCTCTAATATTGACAAATATACCCCTTTGGGGTTATTTTTAATATTGATAAATATAACCCTCTACGCTTGGGGTTGTTTTCTCATGTTAAAACATATACCCCTCTTACGGGTTTCTGATAATGACAAATATACCCCTCTTACGTGGTTGTTTTCTCATATTGAAAAATATATTACTATTTTGGGGTTATTTTCTCATGTTCAAAGATATATCCCCTTTACAGGGTTGTTTTCTAATATTGACAAATATACGGCTTGTTCACGGGTTGTTAACTCATATTAGAAAATATACCACTTTTGGGGTTGTTTTCTCATGTTGAAAAGAGATACCCTCTCTACGGGTTTATTTTCTAATATTGACAAATACACCCCTCTTACGGTGTTATTTTCTAATATGTACAAATATACCCCTTTTACGGGGGTGTTTTCTAATGTTGACTAATATACCCCTCTTACGGGATTGTTTCCTCATATTGACAAATATACCCCTCTTGCGGGGTTGCTTTCAAATATTGACAAATATACCCTTTTCAGTGTTATTTTCTAATATTGACAAATATACCCCTCTTACGGGGTTGTTTTCTAATATTGACAAATATACCCCTCTTACAGGGTTGTTTTCTCGTATTGACAAATTTACCACTATTTTGGGGTTGTTTTCTCCTGTTGAATGATATGCCCCTCTCACTGGGTTGTTTTCTAATATTAACAAATATACCCCTCTTAGGGTTCTTTTCTAATATTAAACAATATACCACTTTTTGGCGTTGCTTTCTCATGTTGAAAGATATACCCCTCTTACGGGATTATTTTCTCGTATTGACAAATATACCCCTCTTATAGGGTTGTTTTCTCATGTTGACAAATATACCACTTTTTTGGGGTTGTTTTCTCATGTTGAAAGATAAATCCCTCTTACGGGGTTGTTTTCTCATGTTGATAAATATACCCCTCTCACGGGGTTGTTTTCTCATGTTGACAAATATACCACTTTTTTGGGGCTATTTTCTCATGTTGAAAGATATATCCTTCTTACGGGGTTGTTTTCTAATATTGACAAATATACCCCTCTCACGTGGTTGTTTTCTCATATTGACAAATACACCACATTTTTTGGATTGTTTTCTCATGTTGAGATATAACCCTCGTGCGGGGTTGTTTTCTAGTATTCAAATATATACCCCTTTATGGGGTTATTTTCCCTATATTGACTAAGATACCACTTTTGGGGTTGTTTTCTCAAGTTGAAAGATATACCCAAATTCGGGGTTGCTTTCTGATATTGACAAGTACACTCCTGTTATGGGGCTGTTTTCTCATATTAAACAATATACCCCTGGTCTTATTTTCTCATGTTGAAAGATATACCCCTCTTACGGGGTTATTTTCTAATATTTACAAATATACCCCTCTTACGAGGTTATTTTCTAATATGTACAAATATACCCCTTTTACGGGGTTGTTTTCTAATATTGACTAATATACCCCTCTTACGAGATTGTTTCCTCACATTGAAAAATATACCCCTCTTGCGGGGTTATTTTCTAATATTGACAAATATACCCTTTTTACAGGGTTATTTTCTAATATTGACAAATATACCCCTCTTCCGAGGCTGTTTTCTAAATTTGAAAGATATACCCCTCTAACGAGGTTGTTTTCTCATATTAAAAAATATACCACTTTTTTTGGGTTGTTTTCTCATGTTGAAAGATATGCACCCCTTATGGGGTTGTTTTCTAATATTGACAAATATACCCCTCTTACGGGGTTGTTTTCTCATATTAAACAATATACCACTCTTTTGGGGTTGTTTTCTCACGTTGAGAGATATACCCCTCTTACGGGTTGTTTTCTAATACTGACAAATATACCCCTCTTATAGGGTTGTTTTCTCATGTTGATAAATATACCATTGTTTTGGGGTTGTTTTCTCATGTTGAAAGATATATCCCTCTTATGGGGTTGTTTTCTAATATTGACAAATATACCCTTCTTCCGGGGTTGTTTTCTCATATTAAACAATATATCACTTTTTTGGGGTTTTTTCTCATGTTGAAAGATATACCCCTCTTACGGGATTGTTTTCTCGTATTGACAAAGATAAAACTATTTTGGGGTTGTTTTCTCATGTTAAACGATATACCCCTCTTATGGGGTTGTTTTCTAATATTGACAATATACCTCTCTTACGGGGTTATTTTCTCATATTGACAAATATACCCCTCTTACGGGGTTGTTTTCTCATATTGACAGATATACCCCTCTTACGTGGTTATTTTCTTATATTGACAAATATACCCCTCTTACGGGATTGTTTTCTCATGTTGAAAGATATACCCCTCTTACGGGTTATTTTCTAATATTGACAAATATACCCCTCTTATAGGGTTGTTTTCTCATGTTGACAAATATACGACTTTTTTGGTGTTGTTTTCTCATGTTGAAAGATATACCCCTCTTACGGGGTTGTTTTCTAATATAGACAAATATAGCCCTCTTACATAGTTATTTTTTCATATTGACAAATGTACCCCTCTTACGGGGTTGTTTTCTCCCTCTAACGGGGTCATTTTCTAATATTGACAAATGTACCCCTCTGACAGGGTTGTTTTCTCATGTTGACAAAGATACCAGTTTTTTGGGGTTGTTTTCCCATGTTGAAAGATATACTCCTCTTACGGGGTTGTTTTCTAATATTGACAAATATACCTCTCTTACGGTGTTGTTTTCTCATATTGACCATTAAGCCCCTTTTACGGGGTTGTTTTCTCATATTGACAAAGATACCACTTTTTTAGGGTTGTTTTCTAATGTTGAAAGATATATCCCTCTTATGGGGTTGTTTTCTAATATTGACAAATATATGCTTCTTCCGGGGTTGTTTTCTCATATTAAACAATATACCACTTTTTTGGCGTTGTTTTCTCATGTTGAAAGATATACCCCTCTTATGGGATTGTTTTCTCGTATTGACAAATATACCCCTCTTATAGGGTTGTTTTCTCATGTTGACAAATATACCAATTTTTTGGGGTTGTTTTCTCATGTTGAAAGATATATCCCTCTTACGGGGTTGTTTTCTCTTGTTGACAAATATACCCCTCTCACGGGGTTGTTTCCTCATGTTGACAAATATACCACTTTTTTGGGGTTATTTTCTCATGTTGAGAGATATATCCCTCTTACGGGGTTGTTTTCTAATATTGACAAATATACCCCTCTCACGGGGTTGTTTTCTCATATTGAAAAATACACCACCTTTTTGGATTGTTTTCTCATGTTGAAAGATATAACCCTCGTACGGGGTTGTTTTCTAGTATTCAAATATATACCCCTTTTATGGGGTTATTTTCCTATATTGACTAAGATACCACTTTTTGGGGATGTTTTCTCAAGTTGAAAGATATATCCCAATTACGGGGTTGCTTTCTGATATTGACAAGTATACTCTTGTTATGGGGCTGTTTTCTCATATTAAACAATATACCCCTTTTCTGGTCTTGTTTTCTCATGTTGAAAGATATACCCCTCTTACGGGGTTATTTTCTAATATTGACAAATATACCCCTCTTATGGGGTTATTTTCTAATATGTACAAATATACCCCTTTTTGCGGGGTTGTTTTCTAATATTGACTAATATACCCCTCTTACGGGATTGTTTCCTCATATTAACAAATGTACCCCTCTTGCGGGGTTATTTTCTAATATTGACAAATATACCCTTTTTACAGGGTTATTTTCTAATATTGACAAATATACCCCTCTTACGAGGCTGTTTTCTAATATTGACAGATATACCACTCTAACGAGGTTGTTTTCTCATATTAAAAAATATACCACTTTTTTTGGGTTGTTTTCTCATGTTGAAAGATAAGCACCTCTTATGGGGTTGTTTTCTAATATTGACAAATATACCCCTCTCACGGGGTTGTTTTCTCATATTAAATAATATACCACTTTTTTGGGGTTGTTTTCTCACGTTGAGAGATATACCCCTCTTACGGGTTGTTTTCTAATATTGACAAATATACCCCTCTTATAGGGTTGTTTTCTCATGTTGATAAATATACCACTTTTTTGGGGTTGTTTTCTCATGTTGAAAGATATATCCCTCTTACGGGGTTGTTTTCTAATATGGACAAATATACCCCTCTTACATGGTTATTTTTTCATATTGACAAATATAGCCCTCTTACGGGGTTGTTTTCTCATGTTGAAAGATATATCCCTCTTACGGGGTTATTTTCTAATATTGACAAATATATCCCTCTTACGGTGTCTTTTTCTCATATGGACAAAGATACCAGTTTTTTGGGGTTGTTTTCCTATGTTGAAAGATATACCCCTCTTACGGGATTGTTTTCTAATATTGACAAGTATACCTCTCTTACGGGGTTGTTTTCTCATATTGACAAATATACCCCTTTTACGTGGTTGTTCTTTCATATTGACAAAGATACCACTTTTTGGGGGTCGTTTTCTAATGTTGAAAGATAAATCCCTCTTTTGGGGTTATTTTCTAATATTGACAAATATACCCCTCTTACGGGCTTGTTTTCTCATATTGACACACATACCAGTTTTTTGGGGTTGTTTTCTCATGTTGAAAGATATACCTCGCTTACGGGATTGTTTTCTCGTATTGACAAAGATACCACTTTTTTGCGGTTGTTTTCTCATGTTGAAAGATATACGCCTCTCATGGGGTTGTTTTCTAATATTGACAACTATATGCTTCTTCCGGGGTTGTTTTCTCATATTAAACAATATACCACTTTTTTGGTGTTGTTTTCTCATGTTGAAAGTTATACCCCTCTTACGGGATTGTTTTCTCGTATTGACAAATATACCCCTCTTATAGGGTTGTTTTCTCATGTTGACAAATATACCACTTTTTTGGGGTTGTTTTCTCATGTTGAAAGATATATCCCTCTTACGGGGTTGTTTTCTCTTGTTGACAAATATACCCCTCTCACGGGGTTGTTTTCTCATGTTGACAAATATACCACTTTTTTGGGGTTATTTTCTCATGTTGAAAGATATATCACTCTTACGGGATTGTTTTCTAATATTGACAAATATACCCCTCTCACAGGGTTGTTTTCTCATATTGAAAAATACACCACCTTTTTTGGATTGTTTTCTCATGTTGAAAGATATAACCCTCGTACGGGGTTGTTTTCTAGTATTCAAATATATACCCCTTTTATCGGGTTATTTTCCCATATTGACTAAGATACCACTTTTTGGGGTTGTTTTCTCAAGTTGAAAGATATACCCCAATTACGGGGTTGCTTTCAGATATTGACAAGTACACTCCTATTATGGGGCTGTTTTCTCATATTAAACAATATACCCCTTTTCTGGTCTTGTTTTCTCATGTTGAAAGATATACCGCTCTTACGGGGTTATTTTCTAATATTGACAAATATACCCCTCTTACGGGGTTATTTTCTAATATGTACAAATATACCCCTTTTACGGGGTTGTTTTCTAATATTGACTAATATACCCCTCTTACGGGAATGTTTCCTCATATTGTCAAATATACCCCTCTTGTGGGGTTATTTTCTAATATTGATAAATATACCCTTTTTACAGGGTTATTTTCTAATATTGACAAATATACCCCTCTTACGAGGCTGTTTTCTAATATTGACAGATATACCCCTCTAACGAGGTTGTTTTCTCATATTAAAAAATATACCACTTTTTTTGGTTTGTTTTCTCATGTTGAAAGATATGCACCTCTTATGGGGTTGTTTTCTAATATTGACAAATATACCCCTCTTACGGGGTTGTTTTCTCATATTAAAAATATACCAATTTTTTGGGCTTGTTTTCTCATGTTGAGAGATATATTCCTCTTACGGGTTTGTTTTCTAATATTGACAAATATACCCCTCTCACGGGGTTGTTTTCTCATTTTGATAAATATACCACTTTTTTGGGGTTGTCTTCTTATGTTGAAAGATATATCCCTCTTACGGGGTTGTTTTCTAATATGGATAAATATACCCCTCTTACATGGTTATTTTTTCATATTGACAAATATAGCCCTCTTACGGGGTTTTTTTTCTCATGTTGAAAGATATATCCCTCTTACGGGGTTGTTTTCTAATATTGACAAATATATCCCTCTTACGGTGTGTTTTTCTCATATTGACAAAGATACCAGTTTTTTGGGGTTGTTTTCTCATGTTGAAAGATATACCCCTCTTACGGGATTGTTTTCTAATATTGACAAATATACCTCTCTTACGGGGTTGTTTTCTCATATTGACAAATATACCCCTTTTACGTGGTTGTTTTTTCATATTGACAAAGATACCACTTTTTTGGGGTTGTTTTCTAATGTTGAAAGATAAATCCCTCTTTTGGGGTTGTTTTCTAATATTGACAAATATACCCCTCTTATGGGGTTGTTTTCTCATATTGACACACATACCAGTTTTTTGGGGTTGCTTTCTCATGTTGAAAGATATACCTCGCTTACGGGATTGTTTTCTCGTATTGACAAAGATACCACTTTTTTGCGGTTGTTTTCTCTTGTTGAAAGATATACCTCTCTTACGGGGTTGTTTTCTCCTATTGACAAATATACCCATCTTATGGGGTTGTTTCCTCATATTGACAGATATACCCCTCTTACGTGGTTCTTTTCTCATATTGAAACACATATCACTTTTTGGGGTTGTTTTCTCATGTTGAAAGATATACCCCTCTTGCGGGGTTATTTCCTGATATTTGCAAGTATACCCCTCTAACGGGGTTGTTTTTGTATATTGACAAAATACCATTTTTTTAGGATTGTTTTCTCATGTTGAATGATATACCCCTCTGACTGGGTTGTTCTCTAATATTGACAAATATACCCCGCTTTCGGGGTTATTTTTTAATATTGATAAATATAACCCTCTTACGCGGTTATTTTTCCATATTAAAAAATATACCAGTTTTATGGGGTTGTTTTCTCATGTTAAAACATATACCCCTCTTACGGGTTTCTGATAATGACAAATATACCCCTCTTACGTGGTTGTTTTCTCATATTGAAAAATATATTACTATTTTGGGGTTATTTTCTCATGTTCAAAGATATATCCCCTTTACAGGGTTGTTTTCTAATATTGACAAATATACGCTTGTTACGGGGTTGTTAACTCATATTAGAAAATATACCACTTTTTTGGGGTTGTTTTCTCATGTTGAAAGAGATACCCCTCTTACGGGTTTATTTTCTAATATTGACAAATACACCCCTCTTACAGTGTTATTTTCTAATATGTACAAATATACCCCTTTTACGGGGGTGTTTTCTAATGTTGACTAATATACCCCTCTTACGGGATTGTTTCCTCATATTGACAAATATACCCCTCTTGCGGGGTTGCTTTCAAATATTGACAAATATGCCCTTTTTACAGTGTTATTTTCTAATATTGACAAATATACCCCTCTTACGCGGCTGTTTTCTAATATTGACAAATATATCCCTCTAACGAGGTTGTTTTCTCGTATTAAAAAATATACCACTTTTTTTGGGGTTGTTTTCTCATGTTGAAAGATATGCGCCTCTCATTGGGTTGTTTTCTAATATTGACAAATATACGCTTCTTCCGGGGTTGTTTTCTCATATTAAACAATATACCACTTTTTTGGCGTTGCTTTCTCATGTTGAAAGATATACCCCTCTTACGGGATTATTTTCTCGTATTGACAAATATACCCCTCTTATAGGGTTGTTTTCTCATGTTGACAAATATACCACTTTTTTGGGGTTGTTTTCTCATGTTGAAAGATAAATCCCTCTTACGGGGTTGTTTTCTCATGTTGATAAATATACCCCTCTCACGGGGTTGTTTTCTCATGTTGACAAATATACCACTTTTTTGGGGCTATTTTCTCATGTTGAAACATATATCCTTCTTACGGGGTTGTTTTCTAATATTGACAAATATACCCCTCTCACGGGGTTGTTTTCTCATATTGACAAATACACCACATTTTTTGGATTGTTTTCTCATGTTGAGAGATATAACCCTCGTACGGGGTTGTTTTCTAGTATTCAAATATATACCCCTTTTATGGGGTTATTTTCCTATATTGACTAAGATACCACTTTTTGGGGTTGTTTTCTCAAGTTGAAAGATATACCCCAATTACGGGGTTGCTTTCTGATATTGACAAGTACACTCCTGTTATGGGGCTGTTTTCTCATATTAAACAATATACCCCTGGTCTTGTTTTCTCATGTTGAAAGATATACCCCTCTTACGGGGTTATTTTCTAATATTGACAAATATACCCCTCTTACGAGGTTATTTTCTAATATGTACAAATATACCCCTTTTACGGGGTTGTTTTCTAATATTGACTAATATACCCCTCTTACGAGATTGTTTCCTCACATTGAAAAATATACCCCTCTTGCGGGGTTATTTTCTAATATTGACAAATATACCCTTTTTACAGGGTTATTTTCTAATATTGACAAATATACCCCTCTTCCGAGGCTGTTTTCTAAATTTGAAAGATATACCCCTCTAACGAGGTTGTTTTCTCATATTAAAAAATATACCACTTTTTTTGGGTTGTTTTCTCATGTTGAAAGATATGCACCCCTTATGGGGTTGTTTTCTAATATTGACAAATATACCCCTCTTACGGGGTTGTTTTCTCATATTAAACAATATACCACTCTTTTGGGGTTGTTTTCTCACGTTTAGAGATATACCCCTCTTACGGGTTGTTTTCTAATACTGACAAATATACCCCTCTTATAGGGTTGTTTTCTCATGTTGATAAATATACCATTGTTTTGGGGTTGTTTTCTCATGTTGAAAGATATATCCCTCTTATGGGGTTGTTTTCTAATATTGACAAATATACCCTTCTTCCGGGGTTGTTTTCTCATATTAAACAATATATCACTTTTTTGGGGTTTTTTCTCATGTTGAAAGATATACCCCTCTTACGGGATTGTTTTCTCGTATTGACAAAGATAAAACTATTTTGGGGTTGTTTTCTCATGTTAAACGATATACCCCTCTTATGGGGTTGTTTTCTAATATTGACAATATACCTCTCTTACGGGGTTATTTTCTCATATTGACAAATATACCCCTCTTACGGCGTTGTTTTCTCATATTGACAGATATACCCCTCTTACGTGGTTATTTTCTTATATTGACAAATATACCCCTCTTACGGGATTGTTTTCTCATGTTGAAAGATATACCCCTCTTACGGGTTATTTTCTAATATTGACAAATATACCCCTCTTATAGGGTTGTTTTCTCATGTTGACAAATATACGACTTTTTTGGTGTTGTTTTCTCATGTTGAAAGATATACCCCTCTTACGGGGTTGTTTTCTAATATAGACAAATATAGCCCTCTTACATAGTTATTTTTTCATATTGACAAATGTACCCCTCTTACGGGGTTGTTTTCTCCCTCTAACGGGGTTATTTTCTAATATTGACAAATGTACCCCTCTGACAGGGTTGTTTTCTCATATTGACAAAGATACCAGTTTTTTGGGGTTGTTTTCCCATGTTGAAAGATATACTCCTCTTACGGGGTTGTTTTCTAATATTGACAAATATACCTCTCTTACGGTGTTGTTTTCTCATATTGACCATTAAGCCCCTTTTACGGGGTTGTTTTCTCATATTGACAAAGATACCACTTTTTTAGGGTTGTTTTCTAATGTTGAAAGATATATCCCTCTTATGGGGTTGTTTTCTAATATTGCCAAATATAACCCTCTTACGGGGTTGTTTTCTCATATTGACAAACATACCAGTTTTTTGGGGTTGTTTTCTCATGTTGAAAGATATACCCCACTTACGGGATTGTTTTCTCGTATTGACAGAGATACCACTTTTTTGGGGTTGTTTTCTCATGTTGAAAGATATACCCCTCTTTTGGGGTTGTTTTCTAATATTGACAAATATATCTCTCTTACGGGATTGTTTTCTCAGATTGATTAATATACCCCTCTTACGGGGTTGTTTTCTCAAATTGACAGATATACCCCTCTTACGTGGTTGTTTTCTCATACTGAAACACATACCACTTTTTTGGGGTTGTTTTCTCATGTTGAAAGATATACCCTTCTTGCAGGGTTATTTCCTGATATTTGCAAGTATACCCCTCTAACTGGGTTGTTTTCTAATATTGACAAATATACCCTGCTTTCGGGGTTGTTTTTTAATATTGACAAATAGACCCCTCTTACGGGGTTCTTTTCCCGTATTAAAAAATATACTAGTCTTTTGGGGTTGTTTTCCCATGTTAAAAGATATACCCCTTTTACGGGTTGTTTTCTCATATTGACAAATAAATTACTATTTTGGGGTTATTTTCTCAAGTTGAAAGATATATCCCATTTACAGGGTTGTTTTCTAATATTGACAAATATACCCTTGTTACGGGGTTGTTATCTCATATTAAAAAATATACCACTTTTTTGGGGTTGTATTCTCATGTTGAAAGATATATTCCTCTTACGGGGTTGTTTTCTGATATTGACAAATATACCCCTCTTACGGGGTTGTTTTCTCATGTTGACAAATATACCACTTTTTTGGGGCTGTTTTCTCATGTTGAAAGATATATCCCTCTTACGGGGTTGTTTTCTAATATTGACAAATATACCCCTCTTACGGGGTTGTTTTCTCATATTGACAAATACACCACCTTTTTTGGATTGTTTTCTCATGTTGAAAGATATAACCCTCTTACGGGGTTGTTTTCTAGTATTCAAATATATACCCCTCTTATGGGGTTATTTTCCCATATTGACTAAGATACCACTTTTTGGGGTTGTTTTCTCAAGTTGAAAGATATACCCCAATTACGGGGTTGTTTTCTGATATTGACAAGTACACTCCTCTTATGGGGCTGTTTTCTCATATTAAACAATATACCCCTTTTCTGGTCTTGTTTTCTCATGTTGAAAGATATACCCCTCTTACGGGGTTATTTTCTAATATTGACAAATATACCCCTCTTATGGGGTTATTTTCTAATATGTACAAATATACCCCTTTTACGGGGTTGTTTTCTAATATTGACTAATATACCCCTCTTACGGGATTGTTTCCTCATATTGACAAATATACCCGTCTTGCGGGGTTGTTTTCTAATATTGACAAATATACCCTTTTTACAGGGTTATTTTCTAATATTGACAAATATACCCCTCTTACGAGGCTGTTTTCTAATATTGACAGATATACTACTCTAACGAGGTTGTTTTCACATATTTAAAAATATACCACTTTTTTGGGGTATACTTCTCATGTTGAAAGATATGCACCTCTTATGGGGTTGTTTTCTAATATTGACAAATATACCCCTCTTACGGGGTTGTTTTCTCATATTAAACAGTATACCACTTTTTTGGGGTTGTTTTCTAATGTTGAAAGATAAATCCCTCTTATGGGGTTGTTTTCTAATATTGACAAATATACCCCTCTTACGGGGTTGTTTTCTAATATGTACAAATATACCCCTTTTACGGGGTTATTTTCTAATGTTGACTAATATACCCCTCTTACGGGATTGTTTTCTCATATTAAATAATATACCCCTTTTCTGGGGTTATTTTCTCATGTTGAAATATATACCCCTCTTATGGGGTTATTTTCTAATATTGACAAATATACCCCTCTTACGGGGTTATTTTCTAATATGTACAAATATACCCCTTTTACGGGGTTGTTTTCTAATGTTTACTAATATACCCCTCTTACGGGATTGTTTCCTCATATTGACAAATATACCCCTATTGCGGGGTTGCTTTCTAATATTGACAAATATGCCCTTTTTACCGGGTTATTTTCTAATATTGACAAATATACCCCTCTTACGAGGCTGTTTTCTAATATTGACAAATATACCCTTCTAACGAGGTTGTTTTCTCGTATTAAAAAATATACCACTTTTTTGGGGTTGTTTTCTCACGTTGAGAGATATACCCCTCTTACGAGTTATTTTCTAATATTGACAAATATACCCCTCTTATAGGGTTGTTTTCTCATGTTGAGGAATATACCAGTTCTTTGGGGTTGTTTTCTCATGTTGAAAGATATACCCTGCTTACGGGATTGTTTTCTCGTATTAACAAAGATACCACTTTTTTGGGGTTGTTTTCTCATGTTGATAGATATATACCCCTCTTATGGGGTTGTTTTCTAATATTGACAAATATACCTCTCTTACGGGGTTGTTTTCTCATATTGACAAATATACCCCTCTTATGGGGTTGTTTCCTCATATTGACAGATATACCACTCTTACGTGGTTGTTTTCTCATATTGAAATACATATCACTTTTTTGGGGTTGTTTTCTCATGTTGAAAGATATACCCCTCTTGCGGGGTTATTTCTTGATATTTGCAAGTATACCCTTCTAACGGGGTTGTTTTTGTATATTGACAAAATACCATTTTTTTAGGATTGTTTTCTCATGTTGAATGATATACCCCTCTGACTGGGTTGTTTTCTAATATTGACAAATATACCCCGCTTGCAGGGTTATTTTTTAATATTGACAAATATACCCCTTTTACGGGGTTATTTTGCCGTATTAAAAAATATACCAGTTTTATGGGGTTGTTTTCTCATGTTAAAAGATATAACCCTCTTACGGGTTTCTGATATTGACAAATATACCCTTCTTACGGGGTTGTTTTCTCATATTGAAAAATATATTACTATTTTGGGGTTATTTTCTCATGTTGAAAGATATATCCCCTTTACAGGGTTGTTTTCTAATATTGACAAATATACCCTTGTTACGGGGTTGTTATCTCATATTAAAAAATATACCAATTTTTTGGGGTTGTTTTCTCATGTTGAAAGATATATTCCTCTTACGGGGTTGTTTCCGATATTGACAAATATACCCCTCTTACGTGGTTGTTTTCTCATGTTGACAGATATACCACTTTTTGGGGTTGTTTTCTCATGTTGAAAGATATATCCCTCTTACGGGGTTATTTTCTAATATTGACAAATATACCCCTCTTACGGGGTTGTTTTCTCATATTGACAAATACACCACCTTTTTTGGATTATTTTCTCATGTTGAAAGATATAACCCTCTAACGGGGTTGTCTTCTAGTATCCAAATATATACCCCTCTTATCGGGTTATTTTCCCATATTGACTAAGATACCACTTTTTGGGGTTGTTTTCTCAAGTTGAAAGATATACCCCAATTACGGGGTTGCTTTCTCATATTGACAAATATACCCCTTTTACGTGGTTGTTTTTTCATATTGACAAAGATACCACTTTTTTGGGGTAGTTTTCTAATGTTGAAAGATAAATCCCTCTTATGGGGTTGTTTTCTAATATTGACAAATATACCCCTCTTACGGGGTTGTTTTCTAATATGTACAAATATACCCCTTTTACGGGGTTGTTTTCTAATGTTGACTAATATACCCCTCTTACGGGATTGTTTTCTCATATTAAATAATATACCCCTTTTCTGGGGTTATTTTCTCATGTTGAAATATATACCCCTCTTACGGAGTTATTTTCTAATATTGACAAATATACCCCTCTTACGGGGTTATTTTCTAATATGTACAAATATACCCCTTTTACGGGGTTGTTTTCTAATGTTGACTAATATACCCCTCTTACGGGATTGTTTCCTCATATTGACAAATATACCCCTCTTGCGGGGTTGCTTTCTAATATTGAAAAATATGCCCTTTTTACAGGGTTATTTTCTAATATTGACAAATATACCCCTTTTATGAGGTTGTTTTCTAATATTGACAAATATACCCTTCTAACGAGGTTGTTTTCTCGTATTAAACAATATACCACTTTTTTGGGGTTGTTTTCTCATGTTGAAAGATATTCACCTCTTATGGGGTTGTTTTCTAATATTGACAAATATACCCCTCTTACGGGGTTGTTTTCTCATATTAAAAATATACCACTTTTTGGGGTTGTTTTCTCATGTTGAAAGATATACCCCTCTTATGGGGTTGTTTTCTAATATTGACAAATATACCCCTCTTACGGGGTTGTTTTCTCATATTAAAAATATACCACTTTTTTGGGGTTGTTTTCTAATGTTGAAAGATAAATCCCTCTTATGGGGTTGTTTTCTAATATTGACAAATATACCCCTCTTACGGGGTTGTTTTCTAACATGTACAAATATACTCCTTTTACGGGGTTGTTTTCTAATGTTGACTAATATACCCCTCTTACGGGATTGTTTTCTCATATTAAATAATATACCCCTTTTCTAGGGTTATTTTCTCATGTTGAAATATATACCCCTCTTACTTGGTTATTTTCTAATATTGACAAATATACCCCTCTTACGGGGTTATTTTCTAATATGTACAAATATACCCCTTTTACGGGGTTGTTTTCTAATGTTGACTAATATACCCCTCTTACGGGATTGTTTCCTCATATTGACAAATATACCCCTCTTGCGGGGTTGCTTTCTAATATTGACAAATATGCCCTATTTACAGGGGTATTTTCTAATATTGACAAATATACCCCTCTTACGAGGCTGTTTTCTAATATTGACAAATATACCCTTCTAACGAGGTTGTTTTCTCGTATTAAAAAATATACCACTTTTTTGGGGTTGTTTTCTCATGTTGAAAGATATGCACCTCTTATGGGGTTGTTTTCTAATATTGACAAATATACCCCTCTTACGGGGTTGTTTTCTCATATTAAACAATATACCACTTTTTGGGGTTGTTTTCTCATGTTGAAAGATATACCCCTCTTACGGGTTGTTTTTAATATTAACAAATATACCCCTCTTACAGGGTTGTTTTCTCATATTGACAAATATACCACTTTTTTGGGGTTGTTTTCTCATGTTGAAAGATATATAACTCTTACGGGGTTATTTTCTAATATGGACAAATAAACTCCTCTTACATGGTTATTTTTTCATATTGACAAATATACCCCTCTTACGGGGTTGTTTTCTCATGTTGAAAGATATATCTTTCTTACGGGGTTGTTTTCTAATATGGACAAATATACCCCTCTTACGGGGTTGTTTTCTCATATTGACAAAGATACCACTTTTTTGTGGTTGTTTTCTCATGTTGAAAGATATACCCCTCTTACGGGGTTGTTTTCTAATATTGACAAATATACCTCTCTTACGGGGTTGTTTTCTCATATTGATAAATATACCCCTCTTACGGGGTTGTTTTTCATATTAACAAAGATACCACTTTTTTGGGGTTGTTTTCTAATGCTGAAAGATATATCCCTCTTATAG
>NW_025963499.1:0-19302 GCF_019578655.1 Ricinus communis | reverse complement strand
GGGTGTACAAGTGGCGGGGCCACCGCTGAACACTTCAAAAACAGGCTTTGGCCTTGTAAGAATGATCGACAACCCATTAACGCTAGGCCCAGAAATGAGCTCCAAGTTAGTTGGGAAAGCACAAGGGTTCTATGCGCAAGCTTCCAAGAAGAGATCGGGTTGTTGATGGCTATGAATTTTGCTTTATCGAAGGTAAGTATAATGGTAGCACTATCACAGTACTAGGGCGGAACTCGGTGTTTTCAACAGTGAGAGAGATGCCGGTGATCGGAGGAAGTGGGCTTTTCCGGTTTGCTAGAGGCTATGTTCAGGCAAAACTCACAAGTTGGATCTTGCCACAGGAGATGCTGTTGTTGAGTATAATATCTATGTGTTGCATTATTGATAGCTTTTTCTTTTCTGGTCTGTTTCTCCTCCTTCTTTTTGTCTCCTAATTATTCAGTTTTACGTGGTGATTAATTATGATAATTAATGGGACCACTTTTTGATTATTATAATTATAATTATTTTGTTTTCTGTTCTTTATTTTTTCCTTTGAATACATTGGAATTGATAGTTCTTTTATTATTAATTTCATGTGTTTAAGCTTCCCAACAAAAGATAGGATAATCTTTGAGCTCAATTTGATGCAATCAATAAAATTAATTACTTAGTAATTAATGTTGTTACTTATAAGTTAAAAGATTTACCCTTCTTATATATTGACTCCAAAATATAAATAAATGATAATTGTATATTTTTATCAATCAATATTTTTGAATGAAGCAAAATATTTAATTGTAGAGTAACTAGAGATTTCAGTCACCAACACATTTTTCACTATTGTTATAAACAATGAAGGTATATATATTTCTAGAAAATACGAGTCAAATATTTATATGATAATAAAATATCTATTTAGATGGTAAATTAATAAAAAATATTAATTTTATTAAATATTGATATTTTTATTAATATTTATAATCTAAAATAAATAAAAACATTGAAGGTTCTTAAAATGCTAAAAATAAAACACATATTACACTTTTGATACAAAAACATATATTTATTCTTTAACTGTTGCCTCCTGTTTTATGATAATTTATTTGATTTATTTTGATTTAATTGAAATTATACAAGTAATAATATGTACCACTTAAGATTTACTTTTAATTAATTAAACTTTAAATAATATTGAATTTATATCAATGTGCTATAACATGGTCCACATTGACTTTGAATTATTTTACGATTAATTGATGATTTAGACTAAAAAGAACTTAAATCAATTATTTAATCAAATCTTATAAGTCATTAATTTATATTACTAATCGTACTATATGGTTTATATCAAAACTTAATTTGTGCGAATTCTAATTAAATTGATAACTTTTCTAAAAAGTAAATAAAGGTGCAAGAAACGCACTCTTTTATATCAAATATATCAAAAGATTAAAAATTTACAGGTCTTAAAGTAAGATCGGACGATTGTTGTCGATTTCAATAATCAACTAAAGAGTGAAACATAATTTTATTTGAAAAAAATTACGTTAATTAATTATTTTAACCCACCCACTAATGTAAGAGCATGAAAAAAAGATGAATAACAAACTTATATTTATTTATTATAAATCTTAAACATATAATTTGAAAAATAATAAATTATTCCAATATAAAATTTGAATTATAAACTCTAGATTTTCAACAAAGGATATATTAGATAAAATATTTTATTATGTATATAACAATATAATATTATTCTCATATAATGATTTAGAAAGACTGACAGTCATGTTTTTTTTTTTTTTTTCTATAGCAATTAGAAAGACTTTAGCTATGCAGAGTGCCTGAGTTAAAATATGACACTTTAATCTATGCAGCCTGATGTTTTAAGTTTTAACTAATAAAATGGCAGGGCATTAATGATGGAATATATTATCTATGAGTATATTAGTAAATTAATAAATTAATACATCTTAAAAAGATAAATTGACTTATAATTTAAAATAAGAAAGAAATCTAAAATTTATTTCTAGAATGAGAGAGTTTCTAACAAATTTTAAATATGTTTTTTTATATTTTAAAGGGTATATTTAAAATTTAGAATTTCAAAATTAATTTCTCATTATTACTTTTAGGAGTCATAATCTTCTTTCTTAAATTTAAAGTAACTTTTAAAATATTTATTATATTTTAGGAGTTATAATTTTTAATTTTTGTTTAATAGAAAATAAATATAAAATAATACTGAAATAAAAATTAATTAATTATAATTTAACAGAGAAAGTAAATCTCAAGAGTATTGTTTTACATGTGACTTTAAATTCCCCAAAAGAAGTAATGATGTAAAACTAAAGGGTCAAGGTCCAAATCAATTACTGAGTGGAATAATAAGAACTTCAAGAGACTTGATTGATCATAATGGAGAAGCAATCTCCAAAGTCAAGAAAAATTTGGAATTGGAGAATTAATTGGTAGGGAGTTGGAGTGAATTTGGAGTTATGCATTTCTTTTATTGCAAAATAAATATCATGTTAAAGAAATCTTTTTTTTCTAAATTAATTATTATTCTAAAATCGACAAAATATTAGTTGCTTTTTAAAAAAAAAAATTTATCATATCAACAGCTAGTTTAGTTTAAATCAGTTATTATGGGCTAATGTAATAGTTAAAAAATTATAAATTTAAGGTTTTAATTTTTAAATTATTTTTAAAATTTTGAATTATATTTTTATTTAATCAAGTGTATATAATAATTATATGAAATAATTTTAATATCCCTATTCTTGGTTATAACTTATTTCTTTTATTCCTCTCTCTGCTTTTTATTATTAATTTGTTTCTTATTTTCTATGATTTTGGTGTCCCATCTTTTGATTCTCTATCATTTTTGTAAAATAAGAAATTTAATTATCTTTTTATTTTTAAAAATCATTGTTCTTGAAAAGTAAAACTCAATACCAAACGAATATAGTTCCTTTTATCTTTTTTCTTCCTTAAGATAAGTAAGAAAAGTAAAAGAATAAAAATATAGTTTAGTATTTAATTGGATGAAGTAGAGAAATTAATAAAAGTCTTAAAACAATGGTATTGAAAATGAATTAAAAATAAAGAAAGAAAAGGAAAGTAAAAGAATATGAGATTATTTAGGATAAGAGTGTTTAAATTAATTAACTATTTAAAAATCTATATAAGCACTTCAATCTTCATAATTAGTTAGAGGTATCATTTTAACTTATTCAAGCATTTAATTAAATTAAAAACAAATTTAAAATAGCAAAATAATAATAATCAAGAAAATAGACCTCAAATTTATTAAAATTAGTTAGAGGTATCATTTTTCCTATTATAATATTACTAAAAAATATTTTTAATTATTGCATATAAATTAACAAACAGTTGAATCAAACACCGCGATTGGATGCGAGCATTAAAACTCAATGATTTAGATTTGGGACAATTTCTCTAAATTCTTTGTTTTGGAAACATCCAACTTTAGTGGATTTATAGTTGGACCAAATTCAAGATAAATTTTAGCAATTTTTCACAAATGCAATAAATAGATCAAATATTTATAAAAATATCCATAAAAATTTCTGACAACAAAACTGTCCTAATATGAAAAGATATTTATAAAAATACCCAATCTTTATTTTTTAAACAATATCAAGAACCACACACAGAAACAACGAAAACAAAGGTAAGTAAAAAGTAAATGATTCTCATATTAAATATCAAAATAATATGCAGATATCATTTAACACAAGAAATTGACCAACAAGATGGTTCTCAAGTGATTCAACATTAAAAATAAAAATATCATTGTCAGCAAACAAATATGAAAAGTAAAGGTAAATTTTGAATTGTCAAAAAGATCTTTAGATTCAACAATGTAAAATTAGTTTTTGTGAAATATTATTTCATTCTAGTCGATTTTGAGATAGCTTTTCAGATCTCTATTGCCATGAAGGAACATCTCTACAGCACGAGAGCGGCATATCTCGTCCATCTCCATCTGTGAAAAGCATTGGCATTCTTTGTTTTGTTATTTTTATTTTCCTAGGGGTACTCTTTTTCTTTCCTTGGCAGTACCTCCCAACAAGATTGATCTTGTGGACCTTCAACGTTTCACCTTTCATAGATCCGGGAAAGGCGGTTTAGAGCTCAAGATCTTTCCCAAGTTCCTATGACCGTAGTCTTTCCGGCCCCTGTGATCATGATATTATGCATGGATCAGATATATCTTTCACCTGTAGTTGCAGCAACCCTTTTGAAAGAAAGGCTCCACGCTCTCCAAGTGGTTGTTGAATCTTTGCCCATCTTCCACGCTCTCCGATATCCTGGACTAGAAATTCATTTCTGACAATTGAACCTTCTCAAACTGTTTCTTTTAATATAAATCTAAGAATTATTCTACTAATTTAAGAATTTAGAGATATGTTTTCAATATCAAATCTAAAAAAAAAGAAAAAAAGAACCCGATAAGATGAAAAAAGGTATACATTAAATATATTTAAGAAAAATATATATGTTCTGTGATATTTTTGAAAAATATAAAATTTAAAACATATTAATTTTATGAAATAATGTTGCATTTTAGTTTGATTTTAGTAATAAATAGAAAAATTAAAAAGATATTTTGTTGATTTAAGAATTTCGAGATGTGAAAGGGAAGAAAAAAAAACTAGAATGTGAGAAAAAGTAATTGTTGGATGTACATTAAAGAAAAAAAAATGTCTTATATGCATTTGAAAGAAAATGAATTTGAAATGTATTATTTGAGTTTTGAATTACTTTGTTTACTAAAGAGTTATTACTAATTAGAGGATGAGGATGTATCATTCCATGTAACTTTTAAGTTTTTTTTTTGCCTCCTTTTTTCCTCTTCAAGTATTTGGGACAATCAGACTTGATGTATCCTTACTTTCCACACTAATAGCAAGTGACTTTATCCTTTTTGTCCTTGTTTGATCTTAATTGTTTGATATGAATTTAGAGAAGGGCTTCTTGCTTGTGAAAGGTTTGTTGCTTCTTCTCCTTTGGCCTCAAGAATTCTCTTTACATGTTTGGTGATGAGGACCACGCCATCACCTCACTTTAAGCTTCTTCCCGATCTAGACTATCACTGGGATATCCTTTCCTTCTCGAGCTCTCGTGATAGCCTTTAGTACTAGTGCTTTCTTCTTTCCACCATCTCTATCAAATTCATTATTGACTAGAGACATCTCATGGATTAGAAGTTTGCCTATGAGAACATCCGTAGATATCTTTCCTAGGTCTTCATTTGCTTGTTCAATACTAGCCACTCTAGCACCATATTTATTTAAAGGAAGACTCCTAAGGATTTTATTGTTGATATCCACTAGCTCATAATACTTTCCAAGTTTTCTCGTGTTATTGATGATGGCGAAACTTATTTGTCATGTCCGTGATGGATTTGTTTAGCTTCATTTTGAACATTTCATACTCGATGACGTAAACTTGGATCTTTTTATTTAACTTTCTTGGTGCTTTCGTGATAGTTCTCCAAGGTAGTCCAAATGTGATGAGCCATAGTGCAATGTTGTACTCTTCCACATTCTTCACTAGGAAGACAACTCACAAGAATAGCCATTGCTTGCTATTTTTGTGGTTATGCTTCTTATGAGCATCCACTCATTCTCTAAGGAGAATATTTTCTTCATCATTTATGACTTCTTGGAAGCCTTCCATTTATTTATCACATAGTCCCACACCTCAATGCCATATGAATCTAAATAGATTTTCATACGAAATTTCTAAAAGGCAATAGTCGATCCATCAAAGAATGGCTTGAGGGATCGAGCTCCTTCATTGCTTGCCATTGGTCTTTACACTCACGCTTGGAAGCTTAATAAGAGTGTTTTAGCTTTGATACCACTTGCTGTCCACTGGAACTAAGAAGGAGGTTGAATTGGTGACCTCAAATTACGAAAATAAATAAATTTTAGAAGGCATACAAGGACTTAAGAAAGAGTAAAGAGAATTGGAAGAGAGTTAGAATTAGAAAAATTGACATAAAGGTTTGTAGTAATTCTACTATAGTCTTCAAGATTATAACCTTTGAGTTTTGCAAATTCACCCAACAACTTGGTGTTTTCTAAGACTAATACTTAACCTCTTCCTTTAGCCGAACTAATTCCTCAAAGAAGTCCCTTAATCCTCGAGTAATAATGATTACTCAACAACCAATTTCTTGTGTTTTAATGCCTAGACTCACACAACAATCCTTTAGAGTTTTAGTTGAACAATAAGATTCAACTTAATACATTATACAAAGAAGAAAATTAGGTGTAGAAAGTTGACAAATAAATTTGTAAGAGTTTGGACATAACACAATCACACACTTACATCTTATGTCTTTATGAGGAGTATTAATACTCATACCTACCTCTTAGAGCCGTTATAAAAGGACCTAAACTCATTAAATACAAATTAAATGACATGGCAAAAGTTGTCTCAGAAGCATGAAAACGCCTTCACACTTTTCTCAAAAGAGTCATTGGGATCCAATGACTCCAAACACGCCGCTTGACTTGGTGGTTGTGGGTTACAATGGTTACCGACATCGTATTAAATGCAAACCGCCCCGCTGCTAGAATAGCCCCAGACTTGGCCTGGTCGCTCGAAGCTCCCCGTGCTCCCTATCGCGAACCATTTACCATTTCGAGTCTCATGCTTCAAACTAGAGTGCCCTCACTTTTCAAAAGAGTTGACTAGTTGACTGCTAGGTGTCAGCTCCATCACTGGGAAGTTGTCGGGATGGAGTTTTCAACAACTTGGATAATTGTTACCACATACGAAAAGCGCCTTCGCGCTTTTTAGGTCTTTTTACAATTCTTTCTTGAAAGCTTTGGGAAGCTTTGGCCAATTTGAAATCTTTTAATACACTCAAGTATAGACACTTAAACATGAAGTTAGCAATATTCAATTTGGTTATTAAGATCAAAATAAAGATCATTCGACTCTTAGGTCAACGTATCATTATCACTTATACCACCATCATCATCCTTCTTATCATTACGATCATCATCAAAGATCTTTATCTTCATCATCATTTATATTATTGTCATCACCATCATCTTTCTTATGATCACTTTCTCTATCTACTTCCTCATCACCATCTTCTTTCATATTAATTTTCTCATTTTCACCCCTAATAACAAAAACCTTTTCACCCCTAATAACAAAAACCTAACAAGAAAAATATATATATAAAGAATATAAAAATATACAAAAAGCATATAAAAAGAGAACTAAAAATACCTTTTCATTATCAATACTACCCTTATTCATTTCATTTCAGCATTTTCAGCAGACTATAACATAAACAAATAAATCAATAGATCAGTTTACTTAATAAAAATATAAAATAAATAAACAAAAAATAAAATAAAAAAATATCCGAAATTGCTTATCCCAAAAATAGAACTAGCAGTTCAATCAAGATGAAATATAGCCCTGAAAGAAGCTAAAACATTAAACATTTCAATAAAATTTAGTTCTACAAACAATTTAAAGGAAGAGAACTCTTGACTAAGAGAAGACAAGTCTTAAATAACTTTTTCTCAAAAGAAAAAAAATCTTTGTAGACTTTTTTCCCTCCTGTAAGAGACTTTCTTCAACAATTTTAACATAACATTTCATCCTATATGTTTCCTTTTGGTTGATTGGAGGTAGATACTTCAAGAGATTTTGGAGGATCAGAGGAACAAAATCGCCATCACTATCATCATCGACTTCACTTGCACTGCCTCAACATTAACAACCTTCTATTTTCTTTACTAAAAAATCCATTCAGTTTCAGCTTCTTCCTTTCAATAGAGGTAGAATTGATATTCTTGCATTTTAACTAGAAAAAAAAATAAAAAAATGAAAGTTACAAAAATAAATAGAGAAAAATTTACAGCTTTGCCGGACTGGGCAAGTAAACCAAGTGTAAGAATTATGAAAAAAAAATAAAAAAGTAAAATTTACAAAAATAGAGACTAAATCAATCCAGAAAAAACACAACCTCCTTTTCTCTTCCAACATCAACCTTTCCCTTTAGAGAATACAATGTAACATCAAAGACTTCTTTCCCCCAAGGATAAGAATTGTATTTTTCACTATCAATAATATCAAAGTCTTCTTTACTAACATATTTTTTTCTACAAGAAGACAGTAGAAAAAATGCATGAAATATAACAATACAATCTTTAAAACATCCTAATTTGAAACCCACATTTGACTCAAAACACTCTTCAACCGATTGCTCATTAATTTTACCAACTCCACCAAAATACCTACTCATCAAAGTGTTATTATCACTAGCATAACGCAACTTATTCACATCTCCAACACAACATAAACCAAGAACTAATGCAAACTCGTTGATAGAGAAGCATAAACGACGACCAATAACTGAAATTCACAACTCATTCATATTAGGGTCGCCCAATGCCTCAACAATAAATAGTGAACAAGCTGCGCTTGAAACTTAAACTAGGCATGTAAAGAAAATAACCAAAGCAAGTCTCCCTAAACATTTCAAGTCGAACATTTGAAAGCTTAGACTTCAAATTCTCCAACACTTCATCATTCATCTTAGAACTAATTTTATAAATCAAATAATTCTTTGGATCAACTTAGAAACTTTAAGTCAACAAAACATATAAAAACAATAAAATAAACTAAAATCAAACTTAAATAAGATATTATCACAATTAAAAATAAATAAAATAATAAAATCAAGATAGATTAAAGAGAAAAGCCAACTAAAGTCAGTTTAAAGCCCTAAAAGGAGATTTTACCCTCCTCTTCAAAGCCTATCAAAACCTAGACCGAAATCATCCAGAAGAAATGAAAGAAGATCCAAAGACAAAAGCAATTTCAAATTCAGGAGTGGTTTGACTAAAAGGTAGAGACTAACAAGTTTCCGGTATGCAGGATCCTCGGACGAGGCAAGCACAGAGCATACACTTATTAAATATTAAAAGAAATGGAAATAAGATAAAATAACAAGTTCTTGATTACTGATGAATGAACAAATTTACAAACTTTGAAATAAAAGCTTTAAAATGAAAGCTTTAAACAAAAGAAATATAACTTACAAGAGTTGGTGAATACAAGAGGAAGGATCACTCTCACACTCTCTTTTCTCACTATATTTCTAATGGTATGACTTGAAGAATACAAGAGTTTCTTATTATTTTCACCTTCTTATTTGGAAAACTCCTCTATTTATAGAGGTCTTCAGCCTTCAAGCCTCATAATTGTTGCTTTGGATGCTCTTCATAGTGGAGTGAGGGCTCCACATCTTTTGGATTCTTTCTGATAATGGAGTGAGAGGCTCCATGACTTTTGCAGTTGTCCGCCACGCCCAATAGTGATGAATCTTTTGCTTTAAAAAGTAAAGGTGCGTAGTCTTTTATCTTCTTTCTTTTTATTTAAATGACTTTTTTTTATATCGGGCATTGGCCCATTGTAGAATTATTTTGGGCTGCCATTTCCGGTATTCAACCCAAGAGTTTTACAAAGATATTATTTGATGGGCTTAAATATCCCAAAACAATCATCTTCGCTCGAGTCTCCATCCGTGATCAATCGTCAAATGGTGCTAGAAGAGGAAGATGAAGCTTTAGATTTTCCTTTGAAGAGGGCGGCTTCACAACCGCTTGATCAATTGTAAGAAATGTTCTTCCGTTTGAGCCGCCGCTAGCTTTGGAATAATGAAAGACTTCGTGCTGTGATAGTGGTATGTTCTTTCTGAGGTAGCAAGAAGCTATTCTTTGAAAGAAAACTTTGTACCATCTTTAGGGATAATATTTCTTGGTGGTTAAATTTATCCCACTATTTAACTTTGAATCTTTGGGCAAGGATGATTTCTCCATCCGTTGCTTAGCTTGAAATGAAAATACTATACACATACCTAGGGAGAAAGAAGTTGAACAAAATAGAAGTAAAGGGGGAAAACTTCTTTCTATTTTGTTTGGTTTATAGTGGGCTTTGAATAGATTAAACAGAGGTAGAACTTCTGAAATTATGGTCTCTAGAATATTGCCATAAAAATTCCACCATTGTTTAAACCAATATGGGATTTTTGAAGTTTGGATTGTGCTTGTATCGAAGTAGAAAAGCCAAGAATGTCTTTGTCCTTCGTTTTGTAAAAGAAAGGTATTAAACCAAGCTTGTTGGTAATCCCAATAGTTGAAAGAAGTATTTAGGCTTGATGGGTAGGTGCTTTGGAGGGAAGTTGGAAAAGATCTTGGTGAATGTAAATCCATTCCCCGATCTGAAGGGTGGAGAATTCTTTGGATGGTGAATGTGAAGTATGCGGTGGTCTTTGTGGTCTTTATGCTTTTGAAGTGTTTGAACTTTGCGAACCAGCTACCTCAATGATAGACTAAAAGTAAGATTGGGGCTTTGAAATATTCCAGGTTTAAAGTACCATCTTGGAGGAAAAACTTGTAAACTAGTTTTGAGGAGCTTCGCATGTGAATCCTTCCCTCAATAGTTAAAATACTTTGGAAATTTTTTTTTCTATATACTCATTAGTTTTGAAAAGTTTTGTTTGCAACAAAACTATTTCTCATGAGTTAGGCTTTGAAATACTTTGAGAGCTCCGAGATAGGTTTTGAGGGAAAATTGCTATCTCGTGTTTTGAAAAGGGATAGAAAGTATACCTTTACCTTTGTTGGAAGAGGAGGATGTCTTTGGAGAGGATGTCTTTAGAGAGACTTCAGGGTAAAGTTCTACTAGTTGTTTTGAATATTCTTCGACTCTTTTAAAAATTCGGAGATTGTTGTGCAAGCCACTCCGAATTTGAAATTGCTTTGTGCTAGGTCTTCTTTCATTTCTTCCTAGATGATTTCAAATTCGTGTTTTGATAGGCTTTAAAGAGGAGCGTAAAATCTTCTTTTCGGGTTTTGAACAGCCTTTAGTTGGCTTTTCCTCTTTGTTTTTGCTCTCGATTTTCTTGACATTTTCACTCCCTGTTTTCAAGGAACTCTCCGGTTAGAAAGTCCGGAATTGAATTTGAATCTCCTCTTATGTATTCAATTTCAAAATAAAAATGAAAGAATAGCTTGCCATTTGGCAAAAATCAGCTTGAAGCTATATTTTGAACATCTTTTGTAATACTTCTTTGGCGGATTTACAATCAATCCTTAAAAGAAATTTTTGATTTAAAAGGTCGCTTTAAAATTTTGAAATGCACAAAACTATCGAAAGAATTTACTTTTGATAGTTGAATAATTCTTTGTGTATCATTCCAAAGGTGCAAAAGTAAACTGGACAATGCATTCTTTGTTATTTTGAACTTGCTTAAGAATTCCACCATATCCTAAATTTGATGCATCAGTTTCAAAATTTTGAATGCAGTATGGATCAGCTAGGTGTAAGCATGGAATTTTAGAAACTTACTTTTAATACTTTGGACAATCTTTGTATGCTCATCAGTCCATGCAAGGGATTTTTCTTTAATCTATCATGGAGGGCTTTGCTAAACAGTTCAAATTTGGATAAAATCCATGACATAATTCAAACCGCCAAGGAACCTTTGCGAATTGAGTCTTTTCTAAAATTTTGTCCGAAATTTCAAGTAAAGGCTAGAAACCTTTCAATTGGGGTGATAGTTCCCCGGAGATGTAGTGGCCAAGAAATTTAATTTTGTTTGGAATAAAGATATCTTGGACTTTGAAACTGCTAGACCATTTTTCTTAACAATATAGAAAAATGTTTCCAAGTGTTTGAAATGTTACTCTGTAGAAGTTGAAAATATCAACACATCATCGAGTATAGACAATGCAAAACTTTGAATAAGGATTGAAAATATCATTCATGATTTTTTGAAATTCGGGAAGGAGCATTTTTAATCCGAAGGTATTACATTCCATTCAGACCGCCAAATGGAATCAGAAATGCAATTTTGTACTGTCTTTAGGATGAATCCGGATTTGCCAAAATCCCGATTTCATATCAAACTTTGAAAAGATAAAAGCGAATGAAGCTTTTGAAGAAGATCTTTTTTGTTTGGAATGGGGTATCTAATCCACTTTAGGGCTTTATTCAAAGGTTTGTAGTTAATTACCAACCTTGGTGTTCCTCTTCTATCTCACTATTTTTGTTGACATAAAAGGTCGCATACCCACTGTGGGGGATCCGGATTTGGTAATCAAACCCTTTCGCTCTAAATCTTTTATTTCTATTCTACAATGGCTTTCTAGGGTTTCATTCATTTGAATGGGTCTAGCTTTGGTGGGAATTTATTTATCACAAAAATCTTTTTTATATGGTAAATCTATCATATGTTGTTTTCTTTCCAAAAAGCATTAAGAAGATCGGAATAAACTTCTTTTCAATCTTCTTTGCAAATCAGAATTTTTCTTTGGACAAACTCATTTTGCAATTGACTTTGGATTCTTTTCAAACCCATATCTTGTTTTAGGTGGAAAAGTCGGGTTTATTTTCCTTTAATCAAAGCATTTATCCCAAAATTATAAATTGAGTGGGCTTTTATAAGATTGAGATTTCTCTTTTGGGTTTTTCTATATAAGAAAAACAATCTTTGAATCTTTAGCTTTAAAAATGATACCAGCAGTGAGTTACTTTGAAAGGAGTGATTAGATTTATAAAGGAGTTTCCAAAATAACAGCTTTCACGTAAATCCTTTGTAAGAATAAAAACATTTTTAAAGCAACATTGTTATTTAGAATTACGTACCGGTTTTTCCGCACTCGATCTTTGAACTATTGGTCGAGGTGAGCCTTTCTTTTGTTTCTTGATGATACCTTTTAGAACGAGCTCGTAATTGATACAATTGAGGTATGCTCCTGTATCAAATAAAGCTATAGTTTCTATTTGGAAACTCCAAGGAAAATGAGTTTTATTTGGATCAAATATTTTCTTGAGGTGATTTCTTTTAAAACATTAATGAAGTTTTCTGGAACATTTTCAGAAACCTCAAGATTTTGAAAATCATCTTCTTCTCGTAATCGTAATCACTATTCGCTTGAGAATCAAGCTTCGGAGCAAAATAGAATCATTTTGTTATTTTTTTTTTCAAATCTTTGAGCTCTGTTTTGATAGCTTTGATTTCTTTTTGAAGTTCTTGAACGGTAGGGAGGATTTTTTAACTTTTTCGCTTTATCCAAGATTATAGTAAGATCATGGGTGTTCTTACTAGAGGAAGGGACAAGGGTTTTAGTTTTCAGAATTTCTTTCAAAACTTGCTTTTGGATTTGAGGGTCATTAATATGCTTGACGGCTTCAAGAAGAGCTTCTTGTTGCCTAGTGAGCATATTAATATTCTTTAGAATATCATCAGAATCTGATTCAGAATAATCGGATGAGGTTTTTATTTCATCAATTTGAAACTCTTCCTCACTATTTGAAAATTCTGACTCAGAGGAATCAACAAGAAGAGCTAAAATTTTACTCAAAATTTCTTCTTCTATTTGGAGCTCATGAAGTTTTTTAGAAAACTTGCAATATTTTGAAGTGTGACCCTTTTTCCCACATTTGTAGCAAGTAATTTTGCTAAAATCATTTTTGAAATTTTGTTTTGGAAATTTAGAATAGGATGGCTTTTTGTAGAAATTCTCTTTGTTTTGGGAGTTCTCTTATTTTTGACAAATCATTTTTTCTTAAAAGATTTAGAAAAATCTTTTTGCATTTTCCTTCGCAGTGGGGAAGGTTCTATGGGATTATACTCAAACCGGTTATAAAACTACCTAGTTCTTGCCTAGTCTTCTTTATTTCCCATTTGAGTTGTCTTTGGAGTTTAAGGTCATGGCAAATCTTCAATCCTTCTTTTGGGTAAGGTCGACTAATTCACCATAAGTGTAGAAATCATAAGGGATCCGCCATTATGGGCTTCTCTTATGGTATTCCTAACTCTTTCACCTAGTATCTTAAGTAAACTAGCTAAGAATTTTTCTTTCGGAAGGTTGGTTTGAATCTTCCCTAAGCATGACTCGGGTTAGGAAAGTATCTTTATAGGCTTGGAAATTGCTAAGCTTTTTACAGGTTAGATTGCTGAGAAGCTCAGCATTTTTATCTTTTAGAAGAGAAGGGTCTCCTATGAAATGGAGGGAAATGGTCAAGATTAAGGTTGACACAGCATCCTCAATAGAATTTTCTAGCTCATTTAAGATGGAAGTCCCTTCTATGGTGGTTTGGATGGCACCTAGGATGTGGAGCTGTTATGCTTGTATGAGATGGTAATCCCACCATCCTTTAAGCTGGCTAGAAAATCCAGCTATAAAGAGTTCAACAATGGCTCTATCAAAGGTACCGCTTTGGGTTTTGTAGGCATTGGCTGCCATGGTCATCTGTTGTAAGAGACCAAGAATGTTGTATTCTAACATTCCATCTATATTCCATTCATAGACGGAAGAGGCATTAAATCTAGATTGGGTAAGGATATTATTTCTATTTTCTATCCCTAGATCCGGGCAGATTCCTAGAAGTATGCCAAGTCAATCTAGGGCTTGCCATCCCAACTGCTGATGTTGGAAGTTTTTCGATGATATTTTAAGGCTCAATCATTGGATTCATCGTGATTGGGCTTGATCTTTAGCACCGAGTATTTCTACCGCCTTGAGGAGTATCGGTACAAAGTTTTGGAGGACTCAAGTGGCTAATTTGCTAAACTGTTCTCGACTACTCTAGCAAACTCAGCTTTGCTTCCAAATTGGTCTTGGCTAGGCTTTGAGATTTGGTAGCATTCTGAAGACTGGATTTTTGAGCTTTTCTATTTGGCTTATCTCTTTGGATGATCAGTGTTGGGGATTGGAGAGGTGAAGACTATAAAAGGTTTTTGGATCCGGCTTTCTAACCCAATGTCGCTTTCCCATTGTGTTAAGATAGGTATTCAAGGAATTATTCTACCGAACAATATTCTTGACATTTTTCCCAAGCTCCTCTTCTACTAATTTGTAAGGTGTGGCTTCTATTTCATTCTCTCCATAAGGAATGGTTATTTTCCTAAGGGAGGATGTTCGACCGGATGGTTTAGTTTTCTCCAACTTTCCACTCCGGAGTTTTATTCCTTACAGTGAATAGGACTAATTAGTTTTTCTTCGAAAGGATATAGAATAATCGCTTTCTTTGCAATAAATCTAAAACCAATCAAAAATTTGATTTGGATCTTGTTTTGTATGCAAAATTGGTAGTATCTTTCTTGGATAATCGCCCTTTCTTGTAAAAAGTGTTTAAAAATCAAAGTTTTTGAATGGTTTTTCTTTGAATAGAAATCTTCATGTAAAAGCTTTTTATTAATTTAAAAATCTTTTGAAATCATGTTGATGTCCGCTTCTAGATTTTGAGTTATTGCAGATGGTGATGGTGAAGAGGGGTAGAGACGGCCTCTATATCATCATCTTACTTTGGTTCATTGTATGCGGGTCTAGGGTATTACTTTGGTAATCAACATTCGTAATATAGTGTTTGAGCTTGGTATATCGGGATGTTGAAAATCTTGGTTGTGTTTATGATGGGGTTGGTTCTTTGTAAGGGGCTTAAATAACAAAAGGTATTTTGATACCCTTCCAATATCTATGGTTGACGTTGAAGAGTCATTATCGTAAAATCTAGAAAAGGTTGATTTCCGCTGAATGTAAGCTTTACTTTCCATCCGAAAACCGGGTTATGTTTCCGAGATTTGTATTTGGCTCGCTTTACTTTGGTGATTCAGCTGAGTTGCTCTCCAAGGATCCATTCTTCCGGAAGAATGATATCCTTCCATTGAATGGTTTTGGAATAGTTGCATATATATATATAACAAACTAACCAAAGCAATTCTCCCTAAACATTTCAAGTTGAACATTTGAAAGCTTAGACTTCAAATTCTCCAACACTTCATCATTCATCTTAGAACCAATTTTATAATCGAGATAATTCTTTCGATCAACTTAGAAACTCTAAGTCAATAAAACATATAAAAATAATAAAATAAACTTAAATAAGATATTATCACAATTAAAAAATAAATAAAATAATAAAATCAAGATATGTGTATATATATATATATATATGTGTGTGTGTGTGTGTGTATAACAAACTGAGTTTGCTAGAGCAGTTAGAGAACAACTTAGTAAATTAACCACTTTCGAGTCTTCCAAAACCTAATACCGGAGTACTCCTCAAAGCAGAGAAATATCGCTATAGATCAAGTCCAAAGCAATGAATCTAATGATTCGTGAGCTCGAATGGTTATCTTCCTAAGAGGCGGATGTTCAGATTGGATGGTTTGATTTTCTCTGACCTTCCATTCTGGGGCTTTGTTCCTAATGTTAACTGGACTAATGAGTTTATCTTTGAAAGGATATGAAATACTATTTTCTTTGCAATAAATCTGAAACTAATAAAAAAATATGATTTGGATCTTGTTTTACATGCAAAATTATAGTATCTTTCTTGAATACCATCTTTTTCTTATAAAATTTTTTAAAAAAACCAAAGCTTTTTGGAATGGTTTTTCTTTGAATAGAAATCTTCATGTAAAAGCTTTTTATTAATTTAAAAATCTTTTGAAATCATGTTGATTTCTACTTCTAAATTTTGGGTTATTACCGATGGTGATGGTGAAAATGGGATATATATAGGACAACAAAATACTTTAGAAGAGACTTTCTCCTTAATGATGATCTTCTTAGAACTCCTTTCATGAACAATAGGAGAAGCAAAACTCTCCCAACTCCATCTTCCTTATAGATTTCTTCTTACTCAACAACCTTTTTTTCGATGATCTTTTCCATCTTTCTTTGCAGTACTTTTTTTTCCATCTCATAAGAATTTGGAACTCTCAAATCTCTTAAAATTTGAGAAATATTTATATAAAGATAACTAACAAAACAAGTATTGACCATTATGTATTTAAAAAAATCGCTAAATTATTTAATATTATAAAAAAATTCAAAAATCAAATTCATGAAAATAACTGTAAATTTTATTTTTTAGAATTAGAATTATTATCTAATTATAAAATTAATTTCTTAATTAATATAATATTAGAATATAGTTAATGTACTATTTCTTATTATAGAATTAGTATTATTATCTGAATAGTAAATTATTTTTTAGTTAATATAATATTAAAATATAATTAATATACTATTCTTTAGAATTAGAGTCAGTGTTTAATTAGGAATATAATGTATGAATCAATATATTAATAAAAAATTTAAAATTATATATAACCTTGAATCTCATATGTCAAACAAAAATTTTATGTGTAAAAATTTAAACATATATATCAAAAAAAAATTGTCTCATAAATTTATATATATATATATATATATATATATATATATAGATGGTAAAGTCTAAAAATAGTGTTTAAGTAAGTTATAGCAATAGTATAAATATTAAAAATCATCTCACTTAAAATTAGCTTAAGCTATTAAGTTCTAATATATCTTCGCAACGAATGTCCATTAGGCTTAAATAGTAAACAAGCAAAGATCTGCTTTATTTTATGCTAAATTATTTAATTAGTAATATAGAGGTAAAGAATGATCTAATTCTAAAGTTTTTAACTATAGATATTTTAATATTGGTTTAAATTATACATAATTACTTAGGATATTTTACAACTTCAATAATATATTTTTATATATATATATAATATAATAAAAATAAATGTTTATATCTCATTTTAGTTTAATTGTCTGATTTCATATATTATTAGCAAAAAAAGAAATTATAGACAAATTATATTGGAAAAGAAACTTATTTAGATGTTTTTCTATCAAATGTCCAAGACAAATACGTGGATTTGCTATTTACTATGCCAACCCAATTCTACTATTTATCCGGATAATATTTCAGTTATTTGTATTTTTATTATGATTTATATAAGTAATTATTATGACTGAGATGTGTGGATTTGCTATTTACTATGTTGACTCAATTCTACTATTTATTCAAAAGATATTCTATTTATTGGTATTTTTATTATAGTTTATATAAATAATTATTATGGAATTATATTTGGTGGAGATAAGAATATCTATAAACTTATCTATTAGATAGACTTATTTTGGGTATACTTATTTTAAGATAGACTTATCTTAGATGTATTTATCTATGGAGAGATTTATCTTGATAGATGACTTCTCTCTCTATATATATCTCCTCGTAGATCTAGATCCGATAAAAGAGGAGAGGTCTCTCCTATATATTTTCTGCTACATTTCTCAATGCATTTGAACACCATTCCTATCTCTGAAACTCTCTACGATTCTTCATCATAAATATTCGTTTTTTGTTTTAGTTAATCTTTCAAGATCAAGAAAACTTTTGGTATTAAAGAGTGAGGACCAATCATCTTCTTCCCTTGAAGACATTTTGGATCTAAAGGGAGACTTTAACTTTGTTATTATTTTGTTTTATGTTTAACTATTTAATAACCGTGACTAGAATTAGAGATGTTAAACTAAATTTTTTGTTAGTATTTAGTTAAACTTTTCTACTTATGTATGAACTTTGTTACTTTATATTTAATGAATAATTTTTTATTCAATATATTAATTAATTTCAGTTATAAATATTATTTGACCATCATATTATATTAGTATTTATGATTGTTATGAATATCATTAGTTTGTTGCATTAGAAATACCATTCTTACTTCATCCTATATCGAATTGAAAAGTTTTAGTTATATTATTAACTTGAATAATTAAAGAAAAAAAACATCACCTCTCATTCATTAGATTTGTACTTATTGTTATATAAAAAGATAGTACTAAGTAGTTGGCGAAACTAAATATTATTTTTATTATATAGTTTTTCTTAAATTATACATATATGCATATTTACTTTATTATTTTATTATTTTTCTTAGAAACTTTATTTTCTTAAAATTTTAGTTTAGGGTGTTTAGATTTACTTTTAAATTTATTTATTTGAGAATTAAGTTTTATAATAAGACCGTGCTATGTATTTTTTGAGAGATCGACCTCAGAGTGTTTACCACATTACTATATTTTGGTACATACACTTTCGAGTATTAACTTAGTACATTAGATACAATATTGAAAAACCATTTTATCCAAATTTAAGCTAACGATAAAGTCCAAAAATAGTTCTATAATTCTATGTTAGGAATCCAGCCCATTGGTGAGATGTCCAACTGTACAACTCAATGAATTCTCTCCATTCTTATTCTATTTCTTAGATTCCATTAATTTATAAGTTAGGTACCCGACAGTTTGCTATTAAAGCAGTCAAATCCAGAGGAACACTTGACAATAGCTCATATTAGAGAAATGAACAAGAAAAATAAAGCTATTGTTAATGAAAAATTCTTGATTTAAGCGA
>NW_025963498.1:0-22662 GCF_019578655.1 Ricinus communis | reverse complement strand
CAACATTCCATCAACAAAACCTGTTCACCTGTGCGCTCACCGAAGAGGGCATTATAGTCCATATGATTATTTCCACGTAGCGACGCCACTCCACGCAGATCTCTCTCTTCTCTCTCCACCAAAGCCCCCTCTTTCAACAAACAGTCGTTTCTTTGATCGAACAGGAGCTTAGAACCTTGACCGGACCAGGACTTGACCATGGGCGTGCCAGCGTTTTACAGGTGGCTCGCGGACCGGTACCCGCTAGCAATTGTCGACGTGGTTGAAGAGGAACCAAAAGAAGACAGCAATGGCGTAATTGGACCTATTGATATCTCAAAACCTAACCCGAACGGTTTAGAATTCGATAATTTATACTTAGATATGAATGGTATTATTCATCCTTGTTTCCATCCTGATGGAAAGGTTTGCTCTGATTAAATTATGTTTGCTAATCTTTTTTTTTTAGTTTAATTTACTTATTTGGAAAATAGATTTTTTTTTTGGGATTTTATTGATTATGTGTGAAAGTTCTTCAAATTTAGTAAGGTTCTTATTGTTTTATGTTCGTACAGCCTCCGCCTCCTACTTATGATGATGTTTTTAAGTCTATATTTGATTACATTGATCATTTATTCACATTGGTTCGGCCGCGGAAGCTTCTATTTATGGCAATTGGTAAAGCTTAGCCATGAATTTTTTCACTGTTTCTATTTATGTAGCAATGCTAGCGAAATTACCTTTGAGTTTCTTGTAGATGGAGTTGCACCTAGAGCGAAAATGAATCAGCAACGTTCTCGGCGATTTAGAGCTGCTAAAGATGCTGCTGAAGCAGTAAGATTTGTTGCAAAATCATGTTGATTCTGGAATGATTTTCTTTCTTTCAAAATTCTTTTATTTTCTTTAAGTTGAAAGAATTGAATTATAGTGCCTAAAAACTTTATAAACATAAGCATTGACTAAATAGAATTGAATTCCTGTATTTTTAACGAGGATTTTTGGAATGTGGTTAGCTTACTGTACTGTTTTTGTATATTCTGATGTCTTAGGAAGCTGAGGAAGAAAGACTTAGAAAAGAATTTGAGGCTGAAGGGAATCTCTTGTCTCCCAAAGAAAAGCCTGAAACATCTGACTCTAATGTTATCACCCTGGCACTCAATTTATGGCTGTGCTCTCGACCGGCTTCAGTATTATGTACAAATGAGGTTGAACCACAACCCAGGGTGGAAGTATACAAAGGTGTGACTGGTGTTATCCTTTCCTCAGTTAGCCCTTCTCAGATCGGATCATTCCTTGACTGTGGAGTAATCCTTCTTTATTTTTCTTTTCATAGACATCTGGCTTTCAGGATACTTTGTCTCTAAATTTAATTATGGCGCTGCATTGGGTGATTATTTGAAGGTTATTCTTTCTGATGCAAATGTCCCTGGTGAGGGAGAGCACAAAGTTATGTCATACATAAGATTACAACGTAACCTTTCCGGTTTCAATCCGAACACACGGCATTGTCTATATGGGCTGGTGAGTTTTTTCTGTTAATTATTTCAGGCTTTTGAGGTTTCTGATTATCGTTTTTTCATCAGTTTTTTTTTTTTTATTCGTGATCAAAACAATCATTTTATCTTAAATCAGGATGCTGATCTGATTATGCTGGCTTTAGCGACACATGAAATTCACTTTTCAATATTGAGAGAGGTTAGTGGTTCATGTCTTTATAAGTGGTCATCATGGTTCCAGCTCATTCCATGCTCATGGTTGATCATTTTTCTAATATGCACATGGTGGATCCTAAAAGTTTATTTTCCGACTTGTAGATGGTCACATTCCCTGGGCAACAGGAGAAGTGCTTTTCCTGTGGTCAAACTGGGCATCTTGCAGCTGACTGCCGTGGTAAGCCAGGAGACAACCCTCTGGATTGGAATGTGGAAGATGATGTCCCAATTCACAAGAAGAAATATCAGGTTGGAGAACCAGATGCTCATATATATTTTTTATTTTTATTATCTCACTTTCTTCCAATATTTTTATATTGAATCATTGTCTGCACAGTTCCTCAACATCTGGGTGTTGCGAGAATATTTGCAATACGAATTGGATGTTCCAAACCCTCCATTGGAGATCAACTTTGAACGAATACTGGATGATTTTGTATTCTTATGTTTTTTTGTTGGCAATGACTTCCTTCCACATATGCCAACATTGGAGATTAGGGAGGTAAGTCAGCAGATGGGAGTTTTACTCTTTAAGGAATTGCGTGTTCTGAGCCACAATATGAATATTGTTCAATTCTCAGCTCAATAATATTGCTTGTCTGTGTTCCTTGATGATTTATGTTTCATATATAATCTCTTCCTCTGTTTCCTATGCTATTTACTTCCTCGTGATGTTTATCTCTTTGTTTACAATGTTATTATGAAATGGTCTTCTGTTTATCATGGAATTGTCTTCTGCTTCAGGGTGCTATAAATTTATTGATGCATGTATACAGAAGGGAGTTTTCTGCTATGGGTGGTTATCTTACTGATGCGGTGAGGTAATTTCTCTTTTCTATGTCATCTACGAAACCTCTGCACTCTGCATGTTTTTCTTGAAGCAGTTTGTGTTTTTCTCTTACATAAGAATCTGTTCAAAAGTAGACATAATCTCTCATTTGCAGTCCATATAGAGGTCCATTTTGTTCTTTTTGTTTGTCATTAGTATCAGACTCCTGCTGTATATACAGTGACAAGTCATATTAACCCTATTAATATTAGTACTTTCGACTTTTTTTTTTTTTTATATTCATATATGGGATACTGGTTGAATTTTTGTTTACCTGTCCAATATTGAACTTATTCAATCTAGTAGTAGTCCATTCAGCAAAACTCCCAACATAATAACAATGGTCTTAAAGTAGTTCTTGGGGGTTCTTTTACTTTGGTGCTGAGTTTTCGTATAAATCGTTCCTTGTCAATTTTATTGGACTGCCAGAAACTTGTCCCTCAAAGTATCTTTTTCTTCTTAAATTTAGCATGGGTTCCATATCTTGCTGTAAAAATACCACTTCTTCCATGTTCCTTCCAGTGATTTTATTTTGTGCTATTGTAATAGCCTATGATTTAAGGTTGGAACAGTGCTCTACTCACATGAAATTTTAATATGAATTAGTTTACATGTACAGGTTAATCTAGATAGAGTAGAACATTTTATCCAGTCTGTCGCTATTTATGAAGAGCAAATCTTTCAGAAAAGGACTCGTATACAGCAGGTAATTCCTTTTTCATGTTTGATTTAATTTGCTCTTATGAAGAGCAATTAATCTTATTCATGCAAGATAAATGGATTCAGAATATGCATGTCAAATTATCAAATTTCTGGTTTTGTTTCTTTCTTTTTTAATGTACAAGCTATGGTGCCTGTGCATTGCAACAGGCATATCATTATACAACCATTTGCAATCAACTATCAAATAAAATTCAGACTTTCTGAATTATTTTCAATCATAGAGTCTATAGCACAAAACGAATTCAATACATTGTCATGATAGAATCTGAACGAATCGTGCTCATTTGAATAAAGTCCATTTCTCATTAGTTTTTTCATCAACTTGAAGCAAATATCGTATTATAATAATAAAAATTGATTGAACTAAGCTTACCATGCAAATAAATATTTTGGTACTTGGTTTCAAGAAATTATTTGATATGGTGGTTTTAGACGGAGGCATGAAGCTATACATTCAAAAAGTGAGCTGCTCAATTTTGGCAGATACTTGGATTGGAATATGCCCATGTTTCTCACCACTTACTAATGAAATGTTTTAAGCTTTTGTCTCCAATAGTCCAATTTTATTAGTGGAAGTCAGAAGTAGAAAAGGATGATCGGTCAAAAGGCAATAAATTAGTTAGTTACTGAAGTTCATAGTTAGTTACTGAAGTTCATAGGGGTCAGTTTTAGCAAGATCCACAGAACACATGTTGCATCCATATTTGTCCGCTAGTAATCTCATTAGTTACTGTTGCAGCAATACCTGTGAAAGAAATACTTCTAGTCTTTATCATAAATGTATTTTCTTCTTTTGCCGTCTTTTTTATTATCTTATGTTATGTAAATCCATGTCTTTATCCATACTTGTGCTAATGAATTCATTTTCAGTTTTTGGAAAATAACGAGGAGATGAGACTCAAAGCACGAAGGGAATCCTCTGAAGAGATTCAGACACCTGCTGTAGACAAGGTCTTTTATAACAATAATTTGAGATGCATGTTTGAAACCAAGTGAAGTGTTAGATTACTATTTGGAGTACAGGGAATTGTTAGATGCACACCTAAAATTGAAGCAATTAGCAGTTTCATAGCTGTTGGCAGTAACCTTTTTCTTTTTTTGTGACTTCCTTCACACATGAGTCTTTTATGGCCATTGATATAGATAGAGGTCCAGTTTCGCCCTAGACACTATGGAATTTTGGCTTGTTATCAGGATACAGTGATACGGAGCTTTGATATGGTTGACTTGTTAATCAAGTGCCTTTTTATATAAGTTGCACTTAGATATGATTTTACGTGATATGTATTATTCCTTGATCCTATAAGGATGGCCAACCAATCTGAAGGTCAGCCATTAGGAGCGTGCTGCCTTTTTATTTATTTTCTTTTGTCCATTCAGGTTAAGTTGGGGGAACCTGGTTACAAAGAAAGATACTATGCCGAGAAATTTGGTTTAACAACTCGGATGAAATAGATAAAGTTAGAAATGATGTGGTAAGTGAACTTTTTGATGCAAAATGATTGCCTCTTGTGGTTACTTGCAATTTCTGTTGGACACATCAGACCTTTTCATATGCTGTAGCTTTTGGCCCACCCTGTTTTGCCCAAATCCAAAATGAAAAGCTTTTGGCTCACCTTTTCTTATTTCCTTTCTCTATTTCTATTTTGTTTGTATCCTTAGTTAAATAAGGAACTTTCAATCATTTTGGTGCAGGTTTTGAAGTATGTGGAAGGTTTGTGTTGGGTCTGCCGCTATTACTACCAAGGTGTATGCTCTTGGCAATGGTTAGTTCGATTTTGGCTGATGTTAAATTAGCCTGGTATTTCACGTTCTATTAAAGCAATCTTCATTTATGAAGTCCTAGTAAATACATATGCACCACTTGCTTGTACATGTGCATTTATGATGTACAAGTTGTAGTCTGTACTGTTAACATTTTTCTTTTGGGTGTGACATGGCCTGCTTAATGAATTAATTTCTGTCCAGAAACATGCACCTTGTGCACAACGAGAAGTCGCCAACCACTTTATATGCATACTATTAACATATAAAGTTAACACTGCACTTGCCTTCTATTTGTTTCAGGTTTTATCCATACCATTATGCTCCATTTGCCTCCGATCTGAAGGGCCTTGCTGACTTGGAAATAACCTTCTTTCTGGGAGAGCCGTTTAAACCCTTTGATCAGCTAATGGGAACCCTACCAGCTGCAAGGCACACCTCCTACTTTCTATCTTGCCTCACTTTATCATCATTGCAATCTTTCTTTCTTTCTTTAATCTTTTCTTAAGATTTACGTCTGGCTGGTTATTTGTCTTTGTGCTGATTGGAAATTGGGCCTGCTACAGTTCTAATGCTCTGCCAGAAGAATACAGGAAATTGATGACTGATTCATCGTCACCAATCTCTAGATTTTTCCCTTGTAAAACTGATTATATCATCAATCAATATTTTCCCTTTTTGTTGGAATGCTTTATTGCCTTTGCAAGATTACTTAGGTCAATTTTCGTGGGCAGATTTTGAGATTGACATGAATGGTAAACGTTTCGCCTGGCAGGTTAATATTTCTCTACACAGCATGTCTACTATTACTGTTATTGTTTCTAATCAACTAACAGAAGTTTTCTTACATTCTTTTGTTGGAAGACAGGAATTGCCAAATTGCCATTCATTGATGAGAGGAAATTGCTTGCTCAAACAAAGAAACTTGAAAGCACCTTAACGGTCTGAATTTTTTATTTCTAGACTGTTATTTTATTGCTTTCATTTGATGCTGCTCTTCTGGCTTTTACTATTGCAGTAGTTTTAGAAACTTAACCCACTATATCTTCATTGCACTTCTATGTAATGGCCGCTTTAGTGGAAGCTAATTCTTGTGATGTTCAGAAATCAAAGCCAAGCTTTTGGAAAGCAATTCAGTGAATATCCAATAATATCATTCAGGACCAATTTTTGTACTAGAGAATACCTAGTAGACAAAAACCTGTATCAAGTTCTGTTTGCTTAGTTTAAGGAGATCAGCATTAAATTCAGATGGTTGTTGTGACCTATAGATAAGGTATTTGTAACAGAGATAAGCGTTAAACTCGGTGCTAAATTTAGTTTGGCAAGTTGCAGGAGGAAGAGCGGCTCGAAATAGTGTCATGTTAGATTTGCTTTATGTCCATCCTGCTCATCCTATGGCTGCAGAAGTCATCGCACATTATCAAGGTTTCAATTCCTTACCCCAATATCAAAGAAAACCTTGGGCAATAGACACAAATGCCAGGTTAGTGAATCTCCATCATAATGCATCATTGAGTTAAACTGTTTAATCGCTTTTATGGTAAAAGCTTACTGGTTCTAGAACTCATCAGTTGCTAAAATGTTGCAGTGCTGGGATGAATGGATATCTTTGGTTAAGCGAGAGGAATATGTGGAGAAGTACAATCGCTTCCCCTGTCAATGGGTTTCCAGACATAGAACATAACCAAGTTTTGTAAGTTTCCTTTCTGGTAATTCACCTTTAGGAAGCTAGTAAATCAGTTTTGTTTATGTTGGGTGTTCTTGCCTTGCAGAAACATTACATACCTTAATCCTATAAATCACAGACACATCCCTGAACCTCCCAATGGTGTGGTCATGCCAGAAAAGGTATGTAGTCTGGGTGCTTGTAAAATTGATCTCATTTTGTTATTTAAGAGCAGAAAAGGCTAAGGTATAAACTAATCCTCTGGGCAATGCTTTTACCTATGCATGATATGAACACATGATAAACAATGAACATGATGTTAGTTGTGTTCCACAAATTATCGCTCTAAACTGGACCATTCCTTATGTTCATTTCTGGAAGATGATGGAACAGCTCCATGTCTAAAACTAATTTGGCTAAACAGCAATTGCGTGTTATATAATAAATGGGCATCATGCTGGTGGCATTTAATCGTGCTCAAGGAACTTGACAATTAGGTTTCTGAACAGAGTTGTTGCATGATAGATGTCCAAATTTGTTGGAATTGTCTTGCTCCTGCATCTCTGCATATGGGACATAAGAGCTATGTGAAAGAGCAAGGATGTTCATGTATTGTTTTCATGATGGGTTTCATATCGTTAGCAGTATCATTCATTTTGATAAGTCATTACTGTTGCAGATTTTAAAACCTTTAGATATTAAACCATTCCCCATGTTATGGCATGAAGATCATGGTGGTCGGCGCCAGCAAGGCAGAGAAAGGTAAGAAAGTAATGATAGATTTTTCCTAGTTGTTTAATTGTTTTCTAAAAATATTATCCCTCATTAGAGGCAGATAGGATTATGGATGTTCTTGAATTGTATGGAGTCAACTTAGTGCACAGTGCACTGCTCGAACTTGACCAAGTTTGAAGGGCAAAGAAAGGTAACAAAGTAATGATGGGTTTTGCCCTAGTCGCTCACTCTTTTTTTTTCTCCTTACCAATATTCTTCCTCATTAGAGGTGGATGGAGCATGAATGGTTTGAATTGTATGGAATCGATTTAGTGCAGAGCGCATCGCTCAAACTCGACTAAACTTGAAACTTTGTTTGAGCTCAATCTAGCTTTATTTTTCTTACAAAACTTGAGTTAACAGGATGCTCAAGCTTTTGTTTTTCCTGGACTTGACTTTATGATACAGATCAAGTTCTGCACTGCACTTGAATTAAAATTCAAAGAGGCTTAAGAGATCTCAAAATAGGGTGTTCTGTATAAATAGGAGTAAGATGAAAATATCATAAATTATTATTTAAATGATTTATATCGACGGGTTATTTGAAAAATTAAATTGAGTGAACTCAGGCTCCATCTAGGTCAAGTATGGTGGTATTTGGAATCAACTTGACTTATTACTTGGGCTACTCAAGTTTGAGCTAGATGTGGTTGCATCTTTACACAAGGAATTGAGGAAAGAAAGGGTGCTGAAGTTTGATGCTGTTCTTATATAATTTTTATTTTTAACTTATTTTTTATTATTACGATCTCAGTTTTCATGTGGACTCTATAAATTAAATAAAACCTAGTATTCTCAGTCCTTGTACGTGTATCTTGCTAAATGTATGTTTGTTCTACAGGCCGCAAGTAGCTAGAGCAATAGCCGGCCCTTTGTTGGGCGAGGCAGCTCATCGTCTTGTCAAGAACACGCTTAATATCAGACCAAACGGTTCATCTTCGAAATTTTTGGAGCAACAAACATATCGTAATATTCCAGGCAATTCTACATTCAACAGGCCTAGGCCTGCCGGACCTTCTGGTTACGAAAGAGGCTACAGTAATGATCCAAACTATTATTATGGACATCACAATTATCAGCAAGGCCTAATGAGTAATCCTAGATCCCCTCTTTTCTCGAATGGTGTCTCCAGCAACGGCACAACTTTAGAACTCAGGATAGAGTACAATACCATGAACAGTACCGTGACTTGAAGACCGGCATGTCTGCTTTGACTATGGAAGAAAATGTCAAAAGCAGACCACCAGCAGTAATGTCACAGCGCACACAAAATACAGGATACAGTTCGAGTTTGCAGCAACAGTTTGAGCAGAACTTAGGTGCACTTCCATCACCACCCGCCAAGTGGATTGGCAAAGCAACAGATACAGATGCTGAGATGTACTTTAGACAAGAAACAATGCTAAGGGGTGCAAATGAGAAACAGGCGAAGCAGATTTATCAGGTCAAGACACGTGCAGCTCAGGAAATGTCAAATCCTCAACAAATATCAGATGTAAATCATCAATAATCTTGCCGATTTAATTAAACTTGATTTCTACCTGAGATGTGCTCATACAACAAACAGTGAGATCTCTCCACTTTAAAGCAAGGTTTGAGCACTAAACAATAGTTGTTCCTGCAACTTAATCCAGTAATCAGCACCTGCTGTTATCTTTTCACATTTTGGAGTGATAATGTTGCATGGGGTGCAAGAACAACCTTTAGAGAACATTTGATTTGAAGAAGAGTTGGTATGCCAATTACGGAAGCATTGTTGCAGGTGTCATCATTCTGATTTTGTTATCTGCTGGATTGGAGCACAGAACTATATGATAAACATGTTTTGATGTAATTGGGTTTCGAGTCATAGGAAACTAACCCTCTCTCGATGATAGTATATCGAGAATCACCACTGTTGATTTGTGTTTAGTAACATTAGATGGTGTAACTAGCGACTGACATGATGTATTTGTACTCAGTTTCTAGTAATATACTTTGTACTCTCTGTGAAGAAAAGAAAAGTTGATATTTCCTATTGCAGCTGTACGGAAAGAAAGTTTAACGGCAATGGAGAATTGCTTTATGGAAAATGCATAGGGTTAGAAACGGCAGCGTTAGTCCTGAATAGATGCAGACTGGCAGTGGTATGAATCAAAGAACAGCTAGAACTTGCGGAATTAGTATATTGTTGAAATTATTATGATCTTGTAAGCATGAATTATGAGCAAATGGCAGGAAGCCATCTTTGTTATTTTAATCAAACTATAAACAGAGATGCAAAACAAATGATATGCTATAACCCCAGTTATCCACTTCTTAAATATGAATCTATTTGCAAGTATCATAAATTTAAAACTGGACATGATACAATAAGCACAAAACCCAAAAAGAGAACTTACAAAATTCTTATCAGTAACCATCCTCTATTGCAGAAAATACCCTGATAAGAACAAAACAAAGAAGAAGAACAAGGTCCCATATATCAAAATAGTCTTTTGCCCAGAAGTGAGTGAGTTGCCTCCTAACCCAAATTGCTGATTCTGTGCAAATCCAGCAATCTCTACACTTTTACTCTCAAAGAAACTCTTTGCAGCTCCACAAGTAGGACACCTCCAATCATCAGGCAACTTATCAAACTGAAACCCTGGTGGAATTGGATATGTTGGGTCACCAACACCCTCATCATATTTGTACCCACAAGACCTACACTCATAAATTCCAGTGTTTAACACTGCAAACTCTTCTAACCTCCTTTGATCAAATTCTGTTTCAGTTTCTGCTTCAGTCAGTGATTCTAGTGGTGGTGGAGGAGGATTGCTATTACTAGGTTGGTTTGAAGTGGGTGGTTTGTCTTCTTTAGAGACATCGATTGAGTGAAGAATGAAGTGGGTCTTCTGGGGTTTTGGACAGAAAGAAATGATGATTTGGAAGAATAAATTCTGGGTTTGGGAGGTAAGAGTTGGGAAAGGTGGAATGAGAAGGTGGGTCTTGTAGTTGCACAGGCCATCATCAAATGGAATTAGTATTTAATGGTTAATGTTCTTATCTTTTGTTAATTGAAATTGGAATGGAGAAGTATTGTTAGGTTGTGTTTGTGGTGAATAGTTTCTGGATGGAGGAGAAATGAAGGATCCATGGAAGAGCATATGCTGTTAGTGAAAGGGAGACGGATAAGGTGGGGAAGTACCAAAGATTTCATATTTGCTTATGGGCTATGGAACTTAAGACCTCGGACTTTGTTATTCAAGCCCAACAAGCATTTATAATTTTCCTAAATAAATTATTGGATGTCATGCAAATGTTGCAAGTTTCTTTTTTTTTCCCGGGAAATGCAAATGTTACGAGTTATAACCAATAACACACTGAGTTTAAGATTTAAGCCAAAGCATATATGTTTTGTCTTACGTTCTTTAAGAAAATTAACAGACAGAAAAACTTCAATTTTATATAATTTGCTAAATACAGATTTTGTATTTAGAAGAGAGTGCCAAATTGAATCTCATAATTATTTCCGGATACTTGAAAAAACAAAATGTAGAATAAAATTTTAAATTCAAACTCTATTCTCATATAAGCTATGGGTGTATGGATGACTACTGGAAGAAAAGAAAGGAATAAGGTTAAATTTGCCCCTCGCTTTATGAAAAAGATCAAATTAACCCTTTTAACCTTTTGAGACAATTTAACCCAAATTTTATTTAGCTCAATTTAATTCATTTTTAGAGAATGAGTTTCACTGTCTCTAACAGGAGAGTGATAAGAATAAAAACTATTAATTTTAAATCAAATTAAAATTTTTAATTTAAAATCACTATATGTTAAAATATAATTTAAGATATTTTAATTAAATATTTAAATTGTGTTTAGATTATAAAATAGATTTTTCAACTTATTAAATTATTTTTTATTTATTAGAAAACGACTCACTTTCTCAACTCAGGGAAAATTAAGCTAAAAACAAAGTCTTGGACTGATTTGGGCAAAAATGTGAAAAGGATAAATTGACCTTTTCAGAAAGTACAAGGAAAAATTGAACCTTATAACTATTAAGTAAACGACCAAGCATATCAAAATGTACTATTGCTATAAATTTATAAGATAGTTAGTACTTTTCAACATTTTAAAAGTATATTAAAACTTCATTCACTTTACCATATTACATTAGAGCCCTCTTACAGTTTGCTAATTTAAACAAAATGATAAATTTATCCTACAAAAACTTGGATTCCGTTTTAACTTTAAATTGAATAAATAATTTATTCTATTATAAGACTTTGAATAAATATACTAAAATAAAGTTATGTTCATCAGTTTAATAGAATAAAGTAATATCTGGCCATTAAAGGAAGATATGTATGTTATTTTCATTTAATCTAATAGTTGCTAATATAAAAAAAAAAAATCAATGGAGGAAACTAACTTATTATTAAAGGGCATGTAATTTTTAAAAGGAAAGGAGGATATTAGTAATAATATGGTAAATCCTAGGAGCAAATCATAATTATGCCTATTATTGTCAGCCATTCCCGGTCCGGATTCAGCGGGAAGCATAAACCTGGTTGAGTGAAAACACGCGCCATTTGAGAGCATGGGTAAACGATTTCCTCCGATAAAACTCTCTACCACCAAAACCACCCCAAACCAAACCACCCCATTTCACCAAGTCCTACACGCAACCAAAGAAAAAACCAGACCAAACCAACGATTCCTCGTGAGCCCCTAACCCCACCCAAAATTAACTACTTTTTCTCTCTCTAAAACTAACCCCCAACTTTTCTCTCTAAACATTCTTATGGCCTCGGAGCAACACGACACCGTTTTCGACCACGACCTTGAAGACGACGACGACGAATCCTCTCAGTCTCAAGATGACGATGACGATCTCGAAAATGACGATGCCATAATTGAAGAAAACGACGACGTCCTACCTGACGAAGAAGACGAAGAAGACCTCAACCCAATTTCTTGTTCTCCTGCGATTGCCGTTCCGGTCGCGGTTCCTTCCGCTTCCGCTGTCACAATCGCCGTCCCTAACGGTGTTAGCGACGCGCCTTCTTCTTTCCTTAGAGTCCACTCCTGACACGAAACGTCAGCGCGTGGAGTCCACGACGACGACGACGCTTGTTATTCACCAACAACCGCAAGAAGAGAAAACCACAGCCGCAACAAATGGATGAATCGAGACGGTTATTTCAGCGATTATGGACAGACGAGGATGAAATCGAGCTTCTTCAAGGGTTTCTTGATTACACGACGCAAAGAGGAAGCAATCACCATGACACCGCTTTATTTTATGATCAAATCAAGTCAAAGCTACAGCTTGATTTTAATAAAAATCAGCTGGTTGAGAAACTGCGACGCTTGAAAAGAAGTATCGTAATGTTCTTAGCAAAATTAGCTCTGGTAAGGATTTTTCTTTAAAAGTCCTCATGATCAAGCTACTTTTGAAATTTCTCGTAAGATCTGGAGTTCTACCGGCAAAATTTGTGTTGAAGATGCTAATTTGGATGATGACGATGCTAACTAGCCCTAACCCTAATTTTAATGATGCCGATGTTAAAATTGAGGATCATAATAAATCTACTCCTAGGTCAAGGAAACGATCACGTTCCCGCTCATCTACTGCTGCTGCTGCTGCCCCCTGCTGCTGCTGCTTCTGGTGGTCTTAAGTTTGAGGATAAGCGATTGCCCAATGATACTGACGTTAGTAATAATATTAATAATGTTAACAATATTAGCAATAGTAATGTGAATGTGTCGCATTTGATTGAGGAGACAGTGAAGAGTTGCTTGTCGCCATTGTTTAAGGAGTTGTTGAGTAATGCATTGGCTTCAGGGCCGTGTGGTGCGAGGGGAATTGGTGGATTGGCAATGAATGCAATGCCGTTGAGTTTTGGAGTTGGTGAAATGATGGTTGATGAAAAGTGGAGGAAGCAGCAGGTTTTGGAGTTGGAGGTGTACTGAAGCGCTTGGAGTTGGTCCAGGATCAGATCAGAGCACAATTGGAGGAGTTGCGGTCCATGGGTGGATAATAGCTGATGATGAAATTTTGGAGTAAGTTTTATCTCACAGACAGGATTTCTTGGTCATTTGATGTTATTTTAGCGGAGTAAATGCAAATCCTTTTCTTTTGTTATTTCTTTTTCTTTTTTTTTTCTTTTGAGGTGCGGGCCCAGATGGGAAGGCAGTTGTTACCTTTGATCTTTTGGTTCATTTGATATAACAGTTGTTGAATAATGATTTACTAATTTATTTAGTAGTGGATAGTTTGTTCTACCTGTAGATATATATATGGCTTGAGGGATAGATTGGAATGACTCTTTTAGAATAAAGAAACAGTTTTATCTCAATATCAGCATTTACTTGTTCTCAATATTATATACTTCAGTTTTCGCGATTGCTTCTTGATACTTTGTTGTGGTTTTTCTAAATCAAGTTTTATCGATTTGGATGTACTTTTGGGTTCACTGGTAGGGATGTGAATCTTTGAGTCATCAGTTAATGATAAGATGAATCAGGTATTTGTCATTTTTCTGAAATATGGTAGGGACTTCTGCCAAAGTACTTCTGTCATGGTCATGCGGAATTTGGTGATGATTTGACTTGGGAATGGGGTGGTTTTGTCTGCTATCACACATATTACAGACGAGAGCTGATTAGAACCATATGTGAGATTTTATTTTACACACTTGCATTGATGAAATACTATTGTTGCCTGACAAAAATGTAGAGAGAGAGAGAGAGAGAGAGAGAAATTGGATTTACTTTATTCTTTTGAGTGCTTGCCTACTCTTGTAGAAAGAGTAGGGTTGTTCACCTGATCTCAACTCACATAATTTTCAGATTTGTTTTCTTTGTTGATGATCCAAAGATTTGAACAGAAGGGCATTCTTTTTATTTGTTCTGTACTACATAAGAGTAGGCCAGATTTGTGCAGGGAGTTGTGTCTTAATCTTATCACCGTGTTTTGGATCTGCTCCATCTCTTTTTCACCTGTCATCAATCTAAGTTTGGCACATCACGTTGGATGCATAACCCAGAATTTGAACTTGTCTCTAGCCTGCTATTTGATTTCCAAGCAAGTTTTATACTTGCCTTCTGCTCGATGTAAACATCTCATGAAGTATTTTAGTATTTTCGCTTGTTTATGCAATGCCTGCCAATTGTCGTCATCTTTAGTTATGTAGAGTTGCATCATGGTAAGTTGACTTTGCCTTGCCCTTGTATAATGATGTTTTCGAGAGTGGATACTTACTGTGTAAAGGAATGAATAGTTCTTTCTCTCTTCACTCTTTTTAGATAAATAAGAGACTTGATATATCAGCATTCAGCAGCTCTCTGAGTATTTTCAGATAATACGTTTTAGCATTAGCACTGTACAAATAAATTTCAAAAATAGTTTGTAGCTCGCATAGTCATATAGAAGGTGTACTTCTGACTAGAATTTTGTGCAGACTTGAGAGAATTCGAGTTGGCAACATACATGGTAAGTTTGAGGATTAGTCTTCTGAATAGATCTCTGGTAGGAGAGAAATATAATCAATAACCAGGGTTCATGAGTCCTGAAAAGATGGTAACACTTGTAGAGGAGCAAAGCTTGCAGAAGATGGGTTTGTTCATGTTTTAAGCTGTCTGTTGAATGCTGCGGCAGGCATGGTTTTGGTCAGTGGCAATAGAGCACTTCTGTTATTGAAGTTGGGGAAGACCTTTATGAGGGGAAGTGATATCTTAATGTTGCTACTTGGATGCAGAAGTTGTAAATTGATGGACGCTGGAATTTGTTTGTTTCTTTTGCAAATGCTGTTTATTATGTGTTTTACTGATGAAGCAGTAAATCTTCTCGGCAAATAAGCCTGAAATCATCTTTTGGCATTTGCGAATCATTAAGTTTTTCAATGAGAATAATTTAATGCTCTAGAGTGGAATTCTATATAATTAAATTTATGTAAAATTTATTATAATTAAATTAAATTTTAATAACATAGCTAATTTTTTAAATAATATATATATTTATGTAAAATTTATTATAACTAAATTAAATTTTAATAAAATAAATATAATTTAAATAAAATAAATTGTTTTATGGATTTCAACCCAAGTTGATTTTAGACTTTTATTTTATTTTATTTAAAATTTGCTTTTCAATGGAGAGTTGAAATATGGATATTTAGCAAAATAGACTTTACTTTTCAAATCAAAGGCCAAAAATCTCCAGATTGAATAGGGATTACAGATTTATATTTTGATGATTTATGTAAACGGAATAAAAGAAAAAGTGGCCATCCATTGAATATTGCCGTTTGCTATCGTTTTCCGTTTTGGTTTTCATTCTTAAGAAACTAATTTTTTTTTTAATGTTTTCTCAAAACAAAAATGAAAAAAAAGAATGAAAGAAAGATTTATAATAAAACGGCTAAGATCCTTAATCCATATTCAAGCCGAAAGTTCAAAAATAAAAATAAACATTTGTTTTTTTTTAATTTTTAAAACATTTCGAAAATTGTAAGAGGAAAATAAAAGCAAACAAGTTATATTTTTATATGTAACATAAATAAAAAGAAAATAAGAAACAAAAGCAATAGCATTTCTCTTTTCTCATTTCACAATCAATCCTTTTTCAGAATCCTCCAAAATTATAAGATATTTGCAAAAAGTAAAGTTATTTATTTTTCCAAGCATTTTAAATTATCACCAACTTGATTTAATCGATTGGGTTAGACATTGAATTTCCAAAACTTAATAATGGACACGGATTAAATCTTCTTCTTTGTATTTATCTAGTTGGATATCATAAATATTCACTATATGTTTTGGGTTCATTTTCACTATGGTTTTGGAAAAAAAAAAAAAAAAACCTCTAGTCATACAAAATAAATATATATTAAAAATCATTACATCAAGCTTACAACAAATCAAATTATTAACGGTGAATAGTTAGAGTTTTTAATAGCCGATTTCACTATTATCCGATAATTACTTGAATTGCAATTTACAATCTTTTATTTAAATAACAAGCGCGATGCATAAAAAAAAAAGGAATTTATCATCAAATTAAATTTATATATGCTAATAAATAAATAACTTGATAGAGACTATTTTAAGGTGATGTTAGATTTAAATTTCACCGACAAGAAGAAAAATAATAGAATCATTCATAATTACGAGCACAATTTATTAATAATACTTTATTGTTCACATATTTACATTATTTTTGTAAGAAAAACAAGATTATGTTTATAAAAAGAAATTTATTCATAAAATTCTTTCAATTATAACAATAATTTTTTTTATCAAGATGCTCTTATAAAATTTTAAATTGAGATTTTTTTTTTCTTAAAATTAAGATTAAAAATTAAATGTATTAAAAGAATCCAAAATTTTCATATTAGTCCATAAATTAAGATTACGATAATTATCTTCCTAAAACAAATTAAATTAACTTGAAAATGCACACTGCATATCCATTTTTAATTAAATGAGAAAAATAAATATTTTTAAATTCTTGAATCTTTTATTTTATTTTATTTTGTTCTTTAATTGTTATTTTTATTGAACTTTTATATTTTCAATTTTATTTTGATTAATCTCATTGCATTAGAATGTCTAATATTGTTATAAAATTGAATAACAATACTTCAAAACTATATATAATTCATTATATTTATCTAAAGTCTGAAAATAGTAATATCATATTCAAATTAACATCTCGAATCAAAACTAAACCAACCATCATAAGATAAATATATTATTAGTAGTCAATTCAACTATATCCTACATTCTATAAAGAAGAGTCGCCTAAGAAGAATGATTTCAACTATTCATGAGAAATTTATCCACCAAAGTCTATATTCAACGGAAGATTGAAAAATCAACATTTGAGTAAAATTGAATTTTTCTCAAGTCGTTGAATTTTTCACTTATTGTCCATCCTTCGATCTTATTCAATACTCCAAATAATTCTTCAGCATTCAACAGACTTGATATAAAATGGTAAACAATCAAACAGTGAATTTCTATTGTCCATCCTTTGATCTCTATACTTTTGCCAATTTCTTTCATGTCTCTACCCAACATTATAACTGCATTCAACGACTCAACATGGATAAATCCATTCCTACTTTACGTTTCTGGATGAAGCATCATCTCTCCTACAATTACCTCCATAAGTTCTATCAATGATGTATTACATGTACTTATGCTTTATTTCATTATCCCATTCATCAGATCTCCATAACTTGCTCTTATTTGTTTGAAGAACTTATTAAGTAATGTTGATTTTAATGATTTGCAGCAACCTTATCACATCTGCAGAATTTACTTAGCATTCAAAACTAGAAAATCCATTAACCTGAGAGCTTAGGGAAATAGCAAAGAATAGGCATCTCCTAGGTTACTCAAGTCACAAAGAATTTAAAAAGTGAAAATTGGTGTGGATAATTATCTTAAATAATAACCTATGCCAAAGAGAAATGCAATTGCATTTTAGCAAAGAACACTATGCTAGTACAAATCAATCAGAATTTTTAATTTGTTTACACCAAACCCGGTTTTATTATTGATATTAAACATTGTTATGGAAGTCTTAATCATAGGATAGCTTGTACATGTCATAAAATCATAAATAAACTTCCAATACATAAGCAAGTTTTTTTCATATATATAATGGAGAAGGAACAGAGAAGGAAGAAAAATCATAAATAAATTTCACTTTAGTTCTGTTCGATACAAGTACATGCCATAAAATTATATCCCCAGTCAGAACATAATGAGGAACACAACTAAAACACACATATCTTTACCAAGCGAAAGTCAAACAATTTTAATAAAAATCAAGCAAAAAGAGGGAAAAAGAAAAAAAAAGAAAAGAAAAGAGGAAGGCCTCCTGAAAAGGAAAAGACATGCCTAACTAATACAATGTTTACTTAACTTCCAAAATCTCAATATGTCTATATAATATAATACAAAACCCCACACGCTTACTAGTCTATCGCGAACTCATGGAATTTAGCATCCTGATCTGTTGTTAAACCATCATGATCACATGTCTTAAATGCATCACAAGTCTTGCTTAAACTACTTTTAAAAAGTTAGAATTCTTTTGTAGTAAAGTGTCTTCCACAACTAATTTTATCAATCTTTGATAATATATTTCATATTCATACAACATAAATGTACTTTCAGGCCACATAGTATCCAATGAAAGAAGCACAACTCGAACTGCAGAGGCAACAATGAAGAGCATCTACGAAATTATTTCTAACGATACCTTTGTTTCTCATAAAATAAATGACAAAGTTTATTTCATACCACTAATTTGGTAAATGATGCAAACTGCTCAAAAGCGAAAAGATGGGATAAGAAAAATGTAGTCTATCAAACATAGAACAAGTACACAAGATCACGCCTTTTGGCTAACTACTAAACCGCAATTTCAGGAATGAGCCGACAATTAAACTTAAAGCTATGGTAATCAAGTCTATGTTCTTACTTATCGGATATGGCTTTATTCAAATGTTATAAACCTTAATTCCCCAAAAGAACATCCCCAATAATGACACATGCTATGACCAGTTAAATGTGAATAATTGCTAAAGTTCTCGATAAAATGTCATTGCTTGAACAATGTCAATGCCTTTTAAAGTGTAAGCATGCTAGAATGTACAAAATTAAGGAAGGCTTCAAGTTGTAAACCAGAAGTGGCAACTTCACACATTTGATAGGAATTTTTACTGCAAGTTATATTACAATTCATATTAGAAGTAGTAATTTGCCCACCAATGCAAGAAAAATTAAGAAAGTAGCACTTTTATATGAAATTCATGTTCAACCAAAATAGTTCAGATGGAGTGTTGCCACACTCAGATTAATCCCCAAGTCCATATTGTTACAAGCAATTTCCATAATAATTAGTACTACCATACTATATTTGCTACATTTACATTTTAACATACTAAATCATGCATTTTTCAATTTCAATTCACATGAAATTATATCTCCGAAAGATATGTGCACTATGAATATTGAATAAAGAAACATACTCATCACCTAAGTCAAAAAGATAACGATTATCACAGATAACTAACATGACGACCAGGATAGAAGAGATTTCAATAGCCAACTTCAAATTTCAGAATTTTCTAATAAAATTAGAACGAATCACTTAAGTTTAATTATCGAATTTAAATATACAAATAATCAAGGGAAATAAAACCAAACAACATCTCAAGAGTACCACAACAATTTAGATATATAAATCAACAACTCAAACCTTTCAAACAAATGGTATACAAGATAGAAACCATGATCCGAAAAGCGCCATTTTGAAATTAAGAAAACTACACCATATTGAAATTAAGAAAACCTACACCATATTGAAATTAAGAAAACCTACATCATTTTGAAATTAAGAAAACCTTACTCAACCACATGGTATCAAAAATATAATCAACCATCCAAACCTAGTTAACATTAATAAAAGCGAACATACTAATAAAAAGCGTTCACTTGCATTTCAAGAGAAATTTGTGGCAAAGTGAAAGACAACGTAAAACTAAAGCTACTAAATGCCAAAAAGACTATCAAAGCACAAATTTTTCATATTCTAACATAACCAATCTTTAAGTTCAAAACTAAAATCATGACCCATCAAGATCTTAAAGGACTAATATTACCGAGGCGGGATACACATTATCTATAAGGCTATCAACTCAACCAACATCAAAGAAAACAACCAAATTAGGCAAACTAGTAGAACTTAAAATTCTTGCTTTACCCTATCAAACTAATCAAAATACATGATAATCCATATCGGACATCCATCCGCATCCTAATCAATCTAATCAAAGCTAATAATCATCCAATTCAAACATTCGCATCCTTATCAAGCTCATACTCAAATTCAATTGGGTCCAATTGCCATAAACCCTAAAATAAAATTGATAAATCAAAATCAAAATCAAACATCAACAAAATACAATTGGTAAACAATCAAACAAGAAATTTAAATCATCAAGCTATAAAAATCAAATAATTAAATTACCTAATAGCCATTTTCTTAGTCATAATAGATCATCATGTGACCCAACAAAGTAAACAATCAACAGCAATGGGAGGAATGAAAAGAACCAAATTTGACGATCAAAAGTAGTAGAACCAGTGAGAGGAGTTGACGATCAACAATAGCCATGGATAGAGTAGATGAAGCAACTTTTCATTTTTTGAAGTGAGGAGGTTTCATTTTTGGAGTGAGGAGAGCTCAATAATTTTGATGAGTGCAAGAATGAAAATGTTTAATTTTTCACATTAAAAATATATATTCTTTAATTTTTTAGAATAAATATTTTATAAAAATAATATAATTATTATTTTGTGAAATAACTATTTTATTCTAAAAATATAAATTAAATTAAAAATAATTTATTTTCTAAAATAGCTATTCTATTTTTATCTATTCCATGAACCTTAGGGGTTTAACAATAAATTCTCTCATAAATAATGGAGAAGAACCAGAGGCTGACATGGATTAGAAATGCCAAGCTGGCAAAATCTGAATGGAACAGATAACATCTAAAAAGACGAAGACGTGGCACTTTTCTTTCTTACATTACACCCTGTGATCATAAATAAAAACTTTGACACAAATCAATGCTTTTGATACTTTTATTGACAATCAATCGCACACTCTCTGTCAAAACGTTAAAAGCCCGCCTTTCTTATCAATTCTCTCTCTGTTTTTGCCCAAGTCCCAAATCGGATCTTCTTACTCCGATCCCAAAACCCTAATTCATAATTTCTTTTACTCTCCAAAACCCTAATCGGATCCAATCCTCTAATCAATCAATTACGCACTGATAGATCCATTCTCTCTGATCCCTGGTACTGCCTTTTCATTTCTTGCTTTTACTTTAATTGATAGGTTCAGCTTTATCCTATAATTCAATTTGGATATATTCATTTTAATTAAGGTATGTGAACATTTTGTATACTCTTTGCAATTTACATATTCGTTTTATTGGCTTTTATGTATAGGTCTTGGAGCTGTGATCCTGTTGATTGGAGATATAAGAAACTTCAGATTTTTCTTTGGTTGGTTCAAGGTAATTGAAAATGGCAGCTCCTGTGCCTCCAGGGCACCTAGACAACAATCACCTGCACCATCTAATTATAACCCTAATTATCAACAGAATCCAAATTCGTTATCTGATAATTTGCAAAATCTGAACCTTAACAGGCCCAATTTTATGCCTAATTCAGCTCCTAGACCATCGCCATTTGGTCAACCTCCACCATTTCCTTCCTCAGCCCCTTCACCGCCATTGTCTCGCCCAGGTCAGCTGCCTCCTGGTGCAGTTCCTAGACCTTCAGTGCCTTTATCGGGATCCCCCACCTACATTGCCCCTAATGTGGCTCCAGGTCGACCTACCGGACCACCTTTTAGCCAGCCTTCACCTTTTGGGGCTAGACCACTTCCTGGATCATTTCCGTCATCTGCAGGCGGTGGTCCAGTCTTGGGTCCTGCCTCTGGGTCACCATCTCAAGGACCAGTTGCACCGCCATTTGCTGCTCGTCCAAATCCTATTGCATCTTCTACTGCACCTTCATTTTACCTACTTCAACCTCATTAGAGGTTTAGTGAATAATGGGCCACCTGCACCACCTTTCCTTGGTGGTCCACGGTTTCCTCCATCTGCAAATGTGCCACAACCACCAGCAATGGGTCCTCCACCAACAATGACTGCAGCTCGGACACCTCCTCAAATGCATGCGCCCTTTAGTAGGAAGTCTGGGGACGAATGCTCCACAGCAGCCTCCATTTTCAGCATCACTTCAAGGGACACCATCATCTTCACCACCCCAAGGGATGCCATTTCCCGCCTCAAGGGATGTCTCAATCAATGGGTTTTCCTTTTGACAAAACCAACCAGTAAGTCTCAAAAGATTACTTTATGCACCTTTTAATGCTTTCCTCTTCCGTCAAGTTTGATTACTAGGGTCCTGTTTTGGCACTTCTCTTGCATTGAAAATTCTCTTAGTGTGGGTGATATTTATTTGAGATTGCATTAATACTAATGCATACACAAGGGTGCTTCTGTGCACTTCTTTCTTTCTTGCTGAAATTTTTATTATGCATATCTGATGGGTTCTTTTAGGTGGTTGCACCTCCACCAATTCCTGGCTCTGCACAACCTCCTAGGATGTTCAGAATGCCGCCACCACCACCCTACCTAACC
>NW_025963497.1:0-25000 GCF_019578655.1 Ricinus communis | reverse complement strand
CCAGAGGATGAAGACATCAGTCTGTGTTACCGCTCTAAAACTATCTCCTCTCCCTGTAATGGTGTAAGCTAATAGGGTATGGAGATAGCGGAGATGATCCGGAAGGCTAGACGCCTTAGACTTGCTTGGGTAGTACGTTTCCGGCCAAAGTACCAATGAGTCCCACATGGTGTCGTAGGATATTAGGTTGATGTAGAGACATCCCTGATACTCCTCCCCCGAGATCTCCTGTTTAGTCTATAATCCCAAATGCATGTCGAATTATAGGAATGACATTGAAAACTCCGTTCCCCCAAGTCTGAAATAGACTGCATCAGGCTGATGCCAGTTTGTGATATGTTGTTACAGGAAGAAGGTGCTGAGGAACTCAATTGTAAGCTCGCGGTAGGTTGGCTCAACGATGTCGAAGAATCATGTATACGGCAGAGTCTCGAACAGAGTGCGCACATCCTGAACCAATCCCACTCTTTCCAAGGATACGAAGTCGATGCAATGACCCACCATCACTTGCTTCCATCTCATGACTTGGAATCGACTTTCATTATCTGCATTAGGGAATGTCCACAATGGATGACGACCAGGTGGAGGTAGATTCACAGCTGGTGCTCTTCGAGCTCGGGCTAGTTGCTGTTGCGGTGCTGGGGCTGGTGCTGGTGCTGGTTCTGGTGCTGTGGAGGATGATGTTCCTTTGCCACGCGATCACTTACTAGTAGCGATGCGTTTCGGTTGCTTTCTTCGGGATTGATCACGGTCCGTCCTATTACCTAATGCAATGAATCATTAGTTTTTCGTACAAGAAATCAAGTTAATGAGAAATCCTATTGAAAATTAAACAGCATAACGACTATAATTCGACTAACATAAAACTTTAGACTTAACAAAAGACTAAAGCCTCAATCTCTTGCATAAACTAATTAACAGATACATTCCAACCTACTTTATCGTGCACCAACTAATGCAACTTTATGCTAACAATTATTCATAATAGAATGCCATAGACAAACTTTATTTCCGCCAAACCCCACACTTATCATTTTCATAATCGACTTCACAACAAACATAACAACTAATGTAAATTAAATCTAACTGAGGTCATATTGAAGCAGTGTAACAACGTAAAACTACCAAAATATACTAGCACGTCCTAAATAAAGTATATGATAAAATAAAGACCAAATTTAAAACAAATAAAAGCAAAAAGTGAAGAGACGTACTTAGAATTACTGAGAAAGGTAAGAAGGATGAGAGAAATAGAAGAAAATAACACCTTGGAGCTTAGAAATGGGGTAGCAAAATTTTTGAAAGCTTCCCTTTTTATAGGCACGAGGGTCAGCATGGGCGAGGGCAAGGCCGTGCTGATCAGGACTCGGCCCGTGCTGAGCCCTTATGTTTCAATGATACACCATTTGGCACGGGTGGGGGCATAGCCGTGCTGACCAGCACGGCCTGGTGTTACTGCCCGTGGTGCCTTCGAAAGCCGTGCTGAATTGGCTAAGTTTTCTTTGAGCTTTATGTGTTCTCTCACCACGGGCTTGACTCAAGCCGTGCTAATGAGCATAGCCTGGTGTTGTAGCTTGTGATGGGCAAGGAAACCATGGTGAAAGTGTTGATTCCGAGCTTTCCTTCGCCATCTCGAGTCCTCGAACTCCCTACCTGCATTCGACACATATACGTACACATTTAGGCCATAGATCAAGTAAGTAAATCAAACCGGAAAGTCACACTTCATTGATTATTAAAAATTCGACATAAGTTATTCCAACACTAAGTTCATACAACTATGTTTAATATAAAAAGTAATTGTTCTAAAGATCAATAAGCATGCAACAAATGATAATATAAAAATGGACCGAAGAAGAGAGCATAAAACTAGAATGGGAATGCCTCCCAAGGGCGCTTATTTTTTATTCTTGAGTCATTTAGCTAGACTTAATATGAACCATCATTGCAGGTATAACATCATGTTAACCCGCTACTCAATCTCCAATGAGTTTCGTGATACACCTTGAGCCTATAACCATTGACTTTGAAATCACCCTTCCGAGGATGATGAAGCTCGACTGTGCCATATGGGAAAACCTACTTAACCACGAAGGGCCCCGACCATCGACTCCTGAGCTTCCCTAGGAACAACCGAAGACGTGAGTTATATAGCAATACTCTATCTCCACTTTGAAACTCCTTGGGACCTTTGAGCCTCTGATCGTCCCACTTCTTTGTCTTCGCCTTGTAAATCGAGGAGTTTTCATACGCTTGTTGAAGCCATTCCTCCAATTCACCCAGTTGCCATTGTCTTTCCTTACCTGTAGAATCAATATCAAGATTGCAAGTTTTAAGGGCCCAAAGAGTGTGTTCTAATTTGACAGGTAAATGATAAGACTTCCCATATACCAGCCTATAGGGCGTAAAACCTGTGGAGGTCTTATATGCAGTTCTAAATGCCCATAATGCATCATCTACTTTGGAGTCCCAATCCTTCCGACTTACACCCACAGTTCTCTCTAATGTACATTTTAAACCCCTATTAGTAACCTCAACTTGCCCACTAGTTTGTGGGTGATAGGGAGTGGAGAACCGCTGCGTTACACCATAGCGCCTGAGTGCCTTCTCCAATTGAGCATTGTAGAAATGCGTTCCCCTGTCACTAATTAGCGCTCTAGGTGTGTCGAACCTAACAAATAACTTTTTAAGGAACCTGCAAACAACTCTAGCATCGTTAGTGAGTAAGGCCTGTGCCTCCGGCCATTTGGAGAAATATTCAACAGCTACTAGGATATGCTTATTACCATTTGAGGAAGGGAAGGGTCCTATGAAGTCAATACCCCAAATATCAAATATCTCAACTGTCTACATATTGTTTTGGGGCATCTCATTATGAACAGAGATATTACCTGAGTGCTGACAAGCGTCGCAAACCTGAACAAAGGTTCTAGCATCCTGGAAGATAGTTGGCCAATAAAAGCCTACATCTAACACCTTCCTAGCAGTATGGTTTGTCGCTTGATGGCCTCTTGCAGGTCCTTCATGACAATGCCTCAAGATCTGGAGACTCTCTTCGCCATAAACACATCGGCGGATGACCTGGTCTGCACACACTCGATATAGGAAGGGGTCTTCCCAAATGTAGTATTTCAAATTAGCAAAGAATTTCTTCTTTTGCTGATAAGTCATACCCTTTGGTAAGACCCTAGCCACAAGATAGTTAGCATAATCAGAAAACCACAGAGAATTGGAATATACCTTTAAGGAATACAAATGCTCCTCTGGAAATCGATCATCTAACATGCTCTCATCAAGTGCATCCAAGCTCGGATTCTCCACCGATAGGTGATCTCACGCCAAATTTTCTACTCTTCTTATCTCTTATCTCAAAGTCGAATTCCTATAACAATAGAATCCATCTTATCAATCTTGGCTTAGCATCATGCTTATTAAACAAATACCTCAAAGCTGAATGGTCAGTGAAGACGATGGTCTTTTATAAGATGAGGTATGATCGGAATTTGTCGAAGGCATACACGACAACCAATAACTCATTCTCTGTAGTAGTGTAATGTTCCTAGGCTCCTGTTAACGTCTTGCTAGCATAGTAAATGGGTTGGAACCTTTTTATCAAACCTCTGTCCAAGCACAGCTCCAACTGCATAGTCACTAGCATCGCACATTAGTTCAAAGGGCAGCCCCCAATCAGGCGAAGCCATGATAGAGGCTGTAGTCAGAAGTTTCTTTAATAACTCAAAAGAAGATACACATGCATCATAAAAAACGAAAGGTGCACCCTTAACTAGTAATTGAGTAAGAGGACTAGCAATCCTAAAGAAATTTCTAATGACTTCTATAAAATCCAGCATGGCCTAAGAAACTCCTAACAGCCCTAATAGAACTAGGGGGTGGTAGCTTAGATATTGTTTCTATTTTAGCTCTATCGACTTCCATCCCCGCATATGAAATCTTATGCCCTAGAATGATTCCTTCTCTCACCATAAAATGACACTTTTGCCAATTTAGCACCAAGTTAGCCTCAATGCACCTAGCTAACATGCGTTCTAAATTTGCCAAACAGTGAGAGAATGAGTTACCAAAAACAGAGAAGTCATCCATAAATACCTCCATCGACTCCTCAATCATATTATCAAAAATGACCATCATATATCGCTGAAACGTAGCCGGTGCATTGCATAGGCCGAAAGGCATTCGTCTATAAGCAAATGTCCCGTAGGGGCAGGTGAAAGTTGTCTTCTCTTGGTCTTCAGATGCAATTGGTATCTGAAAATATCCTAAAAAACCATCTAGAAAACAGTAAAACATGTGCCCTGCCAATCTTTCTAACATCTGATCAATGAAAGGAAGAGGGAAGTGATCCTTCCGAGTTGCATCATTAAGCCTCCTGTAATCGATGCACACTCGGAATCCTGTTACTGTTCGTATAAGTATCAGCTCATCCTGCTCATTTTGAATTACTGTCATGCCTCCTTTCTTCATCACAACCTGCACAGGGCTCACCCAAGAACTGTCAGAAATAGGATAAATTAATCCTGCATCTAGGAGCTTAATTACCTCCTTTTTCACTACTTCCTTCATGTTCAGATTAAGCTGCCTCTGTGGCTGAACTACTACTTTCTAGCTATCCTCCATAAGAATCTTGTGAGAACAGAAACTTAGGTTGATCCCGAGAATATCAGCAATTTTGTAGGCGAAGGCCTTCTTATACCTCTTGAGCGCATCTAGAGTTTTTGCTCACTCCTCAGGTGTTAAATCTGCTACAATAATCACCGGTAACTTTTCTTCCTCATCCAAGAATCCATAGCTTAAGTGCTTAGGTATCTCCTTTAATTCTAAGGCCGAGGGTCCTCAAAAGAAGATTTCACTTTCCGCATTTCTGACCTGTCAAGAGAAAGAAAAGGATTAGTAGAACAGCTAGGCTTAGTAGCCAATAAACTAGCGAGCTGCTCCAACACTTGCTCATTGGATAGCTTCTCCTCCTCTCCTTGCAAGGCTACCTATAATGGATCATCAAGCAACATTTCTTGTAAGTGAGACTCAACCAAATTATCCACAATATCAATAGAAAATACAACATCATCATGTTCTAAAGAGTGTCTCATCATCTACCCTAAGTTTAAGCTTTCCATCACAAACATCTATTACAGCCCTAGATATTGCAAGAAAGGGTCTACCTAGGATTAAAGGTACAGTACTCTCACCTTCCATATCCATAACTATAAAATCTACAGGAAAAATAAACTTGTCTACCTTAACAAGCACATCTTCAACTATACCCCTAGGAATCTTTACAGTTCTGTCAGCTAATTGAATGCTCATCCTAGTGGGCTTAGGTTCATTCAAACCTAATTTATCAAACAGACTAGTGGGCATTAAATTTATACTAGCTCCTAAATCAGCTAATGCACCACTAATAGGCAAATCGCCAATGACACAAGGAACAGTAAAACTCCCTAGGTCTCTTCTTTTGAGTGGCAGCTTGTTCTGAAGAATAGCCGAACACTCCTCGTTTAGAGTCACGAGTCCCAAATCCTCCAACTTCCTTTTGTTGCTCAAAATTTCCTTTAGGAACTTTGCATACTTCGGCATCTGCAAAATAGCTTCAACAAAAGGCAGGTTAATCCGCAGTTGTTTAAACAAGTCAAGAAACTTACCAAACTGCTTATCAACCTTATCCTACTTAAGTCGAGTAGGGTAGGGGACTGGTGGCTGGTACTCTCTCACAGGACTCTTCTGCCTGCCTTCCACCTTTTCTCCTCCTATTGTTTCAGGCTTGGGCTCCTACCTAGCTTGCTTATCTTGCATACAAACATCCTCATCATCAGCTAAAGGTACTCTCTCCACCTGCTGCAGCGTCCACCATTTGCCTCGTAGCAAGGTTCAAACCGCTATAAAAGGTCTGAACCTACATCTATAATAGTAGATCGTGGTGTGGATAACATCTCAACAAGTCTTTATACCTCTCCCAAGCGTCGTACATGCTCTCGTCGTCCATCTGCACAAAAGAAGAAATGTCATTTCTCAATTTAGCAATTTTAGCTGGAGGAAAATACTTGTAAAGAAATTTTTCAGCTAATGAATTCCAGGTTGTAATAGTGTGCGGTGGAAAGGACTGTAGCCATCTCTTTGCTCTATCCCTTAAAGAAAATGGAGATAATCTCACCAAATGGAATAAAGAACTTGCGATTTCTTTCCTTTATTTTGTGCCTCTCTTTTTAATCTTTGTTTAGTATCATGGCTTGGTGAGAATCTAGGTAGGCCCAAATTCAAGACTTGGATCATTGGGATCTCCATCATTCCTTGTTCCTCTGGCATGAGGACTACTGATGGCACAAGGATTAGTGTAAAGAATCATGAGAAGGCCGTTAACAAGCTTGGCTGGTGGCGTTGATGCTTTGCTTGATCATCAAGCAAGACGAGACCTAAATCCATACACGAAAGGTAGAAATCATGTTATTTTGATTAATCCTAGCATAATACAAGCAGGAAAATGACAGTTTTGATGTTTGGGATGCATACAATGAAGTAATTTGGGTCGGAGTGTTATTTGGTAGGCCCACACGAATTTCTCCTTGTTTTTGTTGAGCTGGCTCACAGAATCTAGGACTACAGTTGACCAGTCAACTCTTATCTAGTACTTGATTTGACTTTAGTTTATTCATCTTTCTTTATTTATTAATTCATATTTAGCTTCCAGTTTCTTTTTCTTATGGAATGAGGGATTTTGCACTATAAAACCTACATGCAACCGAATACTTGATGCTAATGAGCATACTATTTGAGTTTTCTACCTTGTGGGAAATCAAGTTATGGGTTCCTTCAAGAACTTTGTGAGCTAATCATGATCCGACCTTGGAAAAAATAGACTTATCGCTCACGTCCTTCCTTTCTTTTGTGTGTTCTTTGTCTACCATAGTGTCTAAATCATTTTGATTTTATCCTTACGTCCAGCCGTATGGAGAAGAATAAAGAACTTGCTATTTCTTTCCTTATTGGACCCGATATTGTACCTATTTTCTGATTTTGTTTCTTTCTTTTGTGCCTCTCTTTCTAATCTTTGTTTAGTATGACGGTTTGGTTCTATTTGGGGAGCATAAGCACGAGTGTCGAGTGAAAGCACGTGTAAGTGGCAAGCATAGGCACAAATCCATTGCTTGGACAAAATGTAAAGAAATTAAATTAGTTGATCGAGTATTGATATCATTCTCGAATGAAAAGAAACCAGTTGATCAAGCATTGATATCATTCTCGAATGATCTCGGTTGAAGCTTTTGGTGGAAGGAGTGAACGACGAGAATCTAGGCACGCCCAAATTCAAGACTTGGATCATTAGGATCTCAAACATTCCTTGTTCCTCTCAGCATGAGGACTACTAATTGGACAAGGACTAGCGTAAAGAATCATGAGAAGGCAGTTGACAAGCCTGGCTAATAGATTTATGCTTTGCTTGATCATTAAGCGAGACGAGACCTAATTCCACGTGTAAAAGGGAGAAATCATGTTATTTTTGATTAATCCAAGCATAATACAAGTAGGAATGCAACCATTTTGATGTCTGGGACGCATACAATGAAGTAATTTGGGTCGTAGTGTTATTAGGTAGGGCCACACGAATTTCTCTTTGTTTTCGTTAAACTCGCTCACAGAATCTAGGACTACAATTGACTAGTCAACTCCTTTCCGGTACTTGATTTGACTTTAGTTTATTCATCTTTCTTTATTTATTAATTCGGTATTTAGCTTTTAGTTTCTTTTTCTTATGGAATGAGAGATTTTGCACTATAAAAACTGCATGCAACCAAATACTTGAGTTTAATGAGTATACTATTTCAGTTTTCTACCTTGTGGGAAATCAAGTTATGGGCTCTATCAAGAACTTTGCGAGCTAATCATGAATCGCCCTCGCACACAGACTTATAGCTCGCGTCCTTCCTTTTTTCTATGTTCTTTGTCTACTCTAGTGTCTAAATCAGTTTGATTTTATCCTTATGCCTAGCCATACAGAGAAGAACAAAGAACTTGAGATTTCTTTCCTTTCTCTTGTGCCTCTTTATCTAATCTTTGTTTGGTATGATGGTTTGGTTCTATTTGGGGAGTATAAGCATGAGTGTCGAGTGAAAGCGCGTGTAAGTGGCAAGCATAGACAGAAATCCATTGCTTGGAAAAATGTGAGGAAATTAACTTAGTTGATCGAGTATTGATATCATTCTCGAATGAAATAAAATCAGTTGATCGAGCATTGATATCATTCTCGAATGATCTCGGTCAAAGCTTTTGGAGGAAGGAGTGAACGACGAGAATCTAGGCACGCCCAAATTCAAGACTTGGATCATTGGGATATCCATCATTCCCTATTCCTCTCAGCACGAGGACTGTTGATGGCATAAGGACTAGCGTAAAGAATCATGAGAAGGCAGTTGATAAGCTTGGCTGGTAGGGTTGATGCTTTGCTTGTTCAATAAGCGGGACGTGACTAAAATCCATGCACGAAAGGGAGAAATCATGTTGTTCTCGATTAATCCAAGCATAATACAAGAAAGAACACGACTGTTTTGATGTCTGGGGGACATACAATAAAGTAATTTTGGTCGGAGTGTTATTAGGTAGGGCCACACGAATTTATGCTTGTTTTTGTTAAGCTGGCTCACAGAATCTAGGACTACAGTTGACTAGTCAACTCCTCTCTTATACTTGATTTGACTTTAGTTTATTCATCTTTCTTTATTTATTAATTTGGGATTTAGCTTCTAGTTTCTTTTTCTTATGGAATCAGGGATTTCGCACTATAAAAACCGCATGCAACCGAATACTTGAGCCAATGAGCATACTATTTCAGTTTTCTACCTTATGGGAAATCAAATTATGGGTTCTTTGAAGAACTTTGTGAACTAATCATGACTCACCCTTAAAATAAATAGACTTATCGCTCGCGTACTTCCTTTCTTTTGTGTGTTCTTTGTCTACCCTAATGTCTAAATTAATTCGATTTGATCCTTACATCTAGTCGTATGGAGAAGAATAAAGAACTTGCGATTTCATTCCTTATCGGTCCCGATATCGTACCTATATTCTAATTTTGTTCATTTCTTTTGTTCCTCTCTTTCTAATCTTTGTTTAGTATGATGGTTTGGTTCTATTTGGGGAGCATAATCACGAGTGTCGAGTGAAAGCGTGTAAGCAGCAAGCATAGGCACAGATCCATTGCTTGGATAAAATGTATGGAAATTAAATTAGTTGATCGAGTATTGATATCATTCTCAAATGAAATGAAACCAATTGATCGAGCATTGATATCATTCTCGAATGATCTCGGTAGAATCTTTTGGAAGAAGGAGGGAACGACAAGAATCAAGGCACGCCCAAATTCAGGACTTGGACCATTGGGATCTCCCTCATTCCTTGTTCCTCTCGGCAGGAGGACTTTTGATGGCACAAAGATTAGCGTAAAGAATCATGAGAAGGCAGATAACAATCTTGGCCAGTGGCGTTGATGCTTTGCTTGATTATCAAGAGGGACGAGACGTAAATCCACGTGCGAAAGGGAGAAATCATGTTGTTTTTGAATAATCCAAGAATAATACAAGCAGGACGACCGTTTTGATGTCTGGGACACATATAATAAACTAATTTGGGTCGGAGTACTATTAGGTATGCCCACCCGAATTTCTCCTTATTTTTGTTAAGCTGGCTCACAGAGTCTAGTACTATGGTTGACCAGTCAACTCCTCTATAGTTCTTGATTTGACCTTAGTTTATTCATCTTTCTTTATTTATTAATTCGTATTTAGCTTCTAGTTTATTTTTCTTATAGAATGAGGGATTTCCCACCATAAAAACCGCATGCAACCGAATGCTTGAGGCTAATAAGCATACTATTTCAGTTTTCTACCTAATGGGATATCAAGTTATGGGTTCTTTCAAGAACTTTGCGAGCTAATCACGAGTCGCCCTTGCAAATATAGACTTATAGCTTGCGTCTTTCCATTCTTTAGTGTTCTTTGTCTACCCTAGTGTCTAAATCAATTCGATTTGATCCTTACGCCCAACCGTATGGAGAAGAACAAAGAACTTGCGATTTCTTTCCTTTCTTTTGTGCCTCTCTTTCTAATATTTGTTTAGTATAATGGTTTGGTTCTATTTGGGGAACATAAGCATGAGTGTCGAGTGAAAGCGCGTGTAAGTGATAAGCATAGACACAGATCCATTACTTGGAAAAATGTTAAGAAATTAAATTAGTTGTTCGAGTATTGATATCATTCTCGAGTGAAATGAAATCAGTTGATCAAGCATTGATATCATTCTCGAATGATCTCGGTTGAATCTTTTGGAGGAAGGAGGAAACGACGGGAATCGAGGCACGCCCAAATTCAGGACTTGGACCATTGGGATCTCCATCATTCCTTATCCCTCTAGGCACGAGGTGATGCGCACCTTGACAACTTGTGACAATACCAAACACGCGGAATTGGAATAAGATGTCCAAGAAAGCTAAATCTAAACTTTAATGACCTCGACCCAAAGATAACTTGTATCTTGAACCTTGGTATAAGAAAGATTATTGAGGCCACACTCAAGAAAGGTAGAGGGTGAGTGATAAGTTGATGCTGAATGCCACAAGCACAAGTTCTTGATAAGTTCGAAGTTCTTCCAAAGAATCAAGCAAGAATGATTCTCACAAATATGTTTAACTCAAAATATTCATTTTCACCTTCAATAATGTGGCTACACTTAGTTTATATAGAGAACATAATAAACATAATTCCTAAATAGCATATGGGAATTAAACTAATTAGGAATTGACTAAATCAGAAGCTAAATAAAAGTTTCCTATATGACAAAATAAGGAGATTGGTTGAATATATAATCTTTACTAAAGAAGACTTGACTAATCAACTAGAGATATTTTCCTAAATAAGGAGATATGTCGCTGCCCATTTAGCTTCCTCTTTAAAAGAGTGGCATCTATTAGATTTAGCGCACGCATAAGAGGCGCCTAGCTTGGTTTTCTCTTTAAGCTTATTTTCCTTGTTTCCTCTTGAAGAAAATTCATCCCCCCCTTTGTATTATGAATATTTTGGCCCAAACTAGCTTTTCTCAAGGCCCAGCATGTTGAATTAGGTTATCGAATAAGCCCATTTAAGGACTCCTTCATTCTCTTAGCCCTAGCTCTTATAATTAGACCTCCTCTGAACTTGTACTTGGACTTGGAGTAGAATTCGACCCTTGACTTGAAGTAGGATCATGACTTGGCTTTGACTCTTGATTTGCATTACAAGGACTCCTTAAGGCACAAGGATTAGCGTAAAGAATCATGAGAAAGCACTTAACAAGCTTGGCCGGTGGCCTTGATGCTTTGCTTGATCATCAAGCGGGATGAGACATAGATCCACGTGCAAAAGGTAGAAGTCATATTGTTTTCGATTAATCCAAGCGTAATACAAGCAGGAACGCGACTGTTCTAATGTCTAGGACGCATAGAATGAAGTAATTTGGGTCGGAGTGTTATTAGGTAGGCCCACACGAATATCTACTTATTTTCGTTAAGATGGCTCATAGAATCTAGGACTATGGTTGACTAGTCAACTCCTCTCTAGTTCTTGATTTGACTTTAGTTTATTCATCTTTCTTTATTTATTAATTCGTATTTAGCTTCTAGTTTCATTTTCTTATGGAATGAGTGATTTCGCACCATAAAAACCGCATGCACCGAATATTTGAGGGTAATGAGCATACTATTACAGTATTTTACCTAGTGGGAGATAAAAAACATAGACTTATCGCTCGCGTCGTTCCTTTCTTTTGCGTTCTTTGTCTACCCTAGTGTCTAAATCAATTCGATTTGATCCTTACGGCCAGCCGTATAGATAAGAACAAAGAACTTACAATTTCTTTCCTTTCTTTTATGCCTCTCTTCTAATCTTTGTTTAGTATGATGGGTTGGTTTTATTTGGTGAGCATAAGCACGAGTGTCGCATGAAAGCGCGAGTAAGCGCTAAGCATAGGCATAGATCCATGGCTTGGAAAATTGCAAGAAATCAGTTGATCGAGCATTGATATAATTCTTGAATGATCTCAGTCGAATCTTTTACAGGGGCACCCAAATTTCGAACATGGACCATTGGGATCTCTAATCATTCCTTGTTCCTCTCGGCATGAGGACTCCTGATGGCACAAGGATTAGCATAAGGAATCATGAGAAGGTAGTTAACAAGCTTGGACGGTGGCATTGATGCGTTGCTTGATCATCAAGAGGGACGAGATGTAAATCCACGCACAAAAGGGAGAAATCATGTTGGTCTCGATTAATCCAAGTGTAATAATAGTAGGAACGCGACCGTTATGATGTCTGGGATGCATACAATGAAGTAATTTGTGTAAGAGTGTTATTAGCTAGGCCGACATGAATTTCTCCTTATTTTCGTTAAGCTGGATCATAGAATCTAGGACTACGGTTGACGAATCAACTCCTCTCTCGTTCTTGATTTGACTTTAGTTTATTCATCTTTCTTCATTTATTAATTCGTATTTAGCTTCTTGTTTCTTTCTCTTATGGAATGAGGGATTTCGCACCATAAAAACCGCATGCAACCGAATACTTGAGGCTAATGAGCATCCTATTTCAGTTTTCTACATTGTGGGAAATAAAAAACATAGACTTATCTCTCGCGTCCTTCCTTTCTTTTATGTTCTTTGTCTACCCTAGTGTCTAAATCAAATGGATTTGAACCTTACGCCCACCCGTATGAAGAATAATAAAGAACTTGTGATTTCTTTCTTTATCGGATCCGAAATCGTACCTATGTTCTAATTTTGTTCGTTTCTTTTGTGCCGCTCTTTCTAATCTTTGTTTAATATGATGGTTTGGTTCTATTTGGAGAGCATAAGCACGAGTGTCGAGTGAAAGCGTGTAAGCGGCAAGCAGAGGCACAGATTCATTGCTTAGACAAATGGAAGGAAATTAAATTAGTTGATCGAGTATTGATATCATTCTTGAATGAAATGAAATCAATTGATCGAGCATTTATATCATTCTCAAGTTATCTCATTCGAATCTTTTGGAGGAAGGAGGGAACGATGAGAATCGAGGCATGCCCACATTCATGACTTGGGCCATTAGGATCTCCATCATTCCTTGTTCATCTCGGCACGAGGACTCCTGATGGCACAAGGATTAGCGTAAAGAATCATAAGAAGGTAGTTGACAAGCATGGCCTGTGGCGTTGATGCTTTGCTTGATCATCAAGCGGGACGAGGTGTAAATCCACGAATGAAAGGGAGAAATCATGTTATTTTCAATTAATCCAAGCGTAATACAAGTAGGAACACGTGCATTTTCATGTATGGGATGCATACGATGAAGTAATTTTGGTGGGTTGGTTTTATTTGGGGAGCATAGGCAAGAGTGTCGAGTGAAAGAGCGTGTAAGCGACAAGCATAGGCACACATCCATTGCTTGGAAAAATGGAAGGAAATTAAATTAGTTGAACGAGTATTGATATCATTCTCGAATGAAATGGAATCAGTTGATCATATATTGTTATCATTCTCGAATGATCTCGGACAAGTCTTTTGGAGGAAGGAGTGAATGACGAGAATCGAGGCGCCTAAATTCAGGACATGGACAATTGGGATCTCCATCATTCATTAGCATAAGGAATCATGAGAAGGCAGTCGACAAGCTTGGCCGGTGGCGTTGAAGCTTTGCTTGATCATCAAGCAGAGTGAAACGTAAATCCATGCACGAAAGGAAGAAATCATGTTGTTTTAGATTAATCCAAGCGTAATACAAGCAGGACCATGACCGGTTTGATGTCTGGGACGCATATAATGAAGTAATTTGGGTCGAATTGTTATTAGGTAGGCCCATACCAATTTCTCCTTATTTTTATTAAGCTGGCTCATAGAATCTAGGACTACGGTTGACTAGTCAACTCCTCTCTAGTTATTGATTTGACTTTAGTTTATTCATCTTTCTTTATTTATTAATTCATTTTTAGCTTCTAGTTTCCTTTTCTTATGGAATGAGGACTTCGCACCATAAAAACCGCATGCAACCGAATACCTGAGGCTAATGAGCATATTATTTCAACTTTCTACCTTGTCGGAAATCAAGTTACGGGTACTTTCAAGAACTTTGCATGCAAATCATGAGCCGCCCTTGGAAAAATAGACTTATCGCTCGCGTCCTTCCTTTCTTTTGTGTGTTCTTAGTCTATCCTAGTGTCTAAATAAATTCGATTTGATCCTTACGCACACCCGTACGGAGAAGAACAAAGAACTTGCTTTTTCTTTCCTTATCGAACCCAATATCATACCTATGTTCTGATTTTGTTTGTCTCTTTGTGCCTCTCTCTAATCTTTGTTTAGTATGATGGTTTGATTCTATTTGGGGAGCATAAGCACGAGTGTCGAGTGAAAGCGCGTGTAAGCAACAAGCATAGGCATATATCTATTGCTCGGACAAATGCAAGGAAATTAAATTAGTTGATCGAGTATTCATACCATTCTCGAATGATCTCGGTTGAATCTTTTGGAGGAAGGAGTGAACGACGAGAATCGAAGCACGTCCAAATTAAGGGCTTGGACCATTGGGATCTCCATAATCCTCATTCCTCTCGGCACGAGAACTCTTGATGGCATAAGGATTAGCATAAGGAATCATGAGAAGGTAGTTGACAAGCTTGGTCGGTGGTGTTGATGGTTTGCTTGATCATCAAGCGGGATGAAACGTAAATCCACGCGCTAAAGGGAGAAATCATATTTTTTTCATTAATCCTAGCGTAATACAAGTAGGAACACAACCGTTTTGATGTCTGGGTTGCATACAAAGAAGTAATTTTGGTCGGAGTGTTATTAGGTAGGCCCATACGAGTTTCTCCTTATTTTCGTTAGGCTGGCTCACAGAATCTAGGACTATGGTCGACGAGTCAACTCCTCTCTATTACTTGATTTGACTTTAGTTTATTCATCTTTCTTTATTTATTAATTCGTAATTAGCTTGTAGTTTCTTTTTCTTATGGAATGAGGGATTTCGCACTATAAAAACTGCATGCAACTGAATACTTAAGGCTAATGAGCATACTATGTTAGTTTTCTACCTTGTGGAAAATCAAGTTATGGGTTCTTTCAAGAACTTTGTAAGCTAATCACGGCTCGCCCTTGGGAAAAATAGACTAATCGTTCACGTCCTTCCTTTCTTTTGTGTTCTTTGTCTACTCTAGTGTCTAAATCAATTCGATTTGATCCTTACCCCCAAATGTCACTACCGTCTAGATGGGCGTGGATCGGCACTAGGGAATGGGTAGGCTTAAGGCCACAAAATCCCGTAGTAAGCCTGACTATTCACTAACTCAATCAAATTAAAATACAAACTCAACCCAAAGCACTATTTTCATAATTAATCTTAAATCAACGGGTACTATAAATTAAATTCGGTCCGCCAGCATAGTTAGGCGAGACTTGAACTTATATAAAATTACAAACTGATAAGTTCAAAATTTCTACTGCAGAGAATCTAAAATTTTACAAGCCAAACATACCAAAATCAATTACATCAACCCGATGATGAAGGAGTCGGGCTACTAGATAAGAACTGCAGGAAGACTAATAATCACCTGAAAAACATTGAAATTAAGACTGTCAGTCTTGAGAGTGAGTTAAAATCATATATCCCAAAAACGAATATAAACACTTCAATAAAATATTTACTTAATTAAAAATAAAAATACATGTCATGCTATGCTTCTGCAAAATAAAATAAAATAAATTTTTATTTCATACCACGGGAGGAATGATCTCAGTAGAACTCTAAACCCAACACTAACATCTCGACTCTCTCATTCTAACAGAACTGGCGCCTAGAGACCGAAGCTAGACCAAGGTCCTTAACTCCAATCCGGTCACTTAATTATCACTATTAGTCTTAGCCTTTCGGCTCTCTTACTCCAATAAGACTGGCGCCTAGAAAGCGAAGCTCGACTAGGGTCCTTGAGTCCAGTGTGGTCATTTAGGTTTCCAAATAAGCCGGCTCTTAGAGAGCAATGCTCGACCAGGGACCTTTACTCTGGCAAACTCACTTTACTCAGCCCAGAGAGCAATGCTCGACCACGGCAAGTCCTAAATTTACCTTTTAAAATTTATAAACCTTTACCCTTTATTTTATGTCTTTGATTCATACCGGTGCGCACGCGGTCCTGATGCAACCCATCAGGTGGCATGTCCTACTGTCGTCCCATCCCGAGTCAACACGAAATCAATAAAATCAATAATGCAAAAAATGAAACATATATAAACAGTAAATAACTAAATAATTAAAATATTAATCATTTCATCAGAGATATCACGTAAAAATCTTAGCATGACACACTTAAGCAGACATATGACTTTAACTCACAGATCTGACGACCTCCTAGCTCTGCTCCGATGCCTCGTGTGGAGCGAGCCGAACTGAAGGATTTTCTAATCACAGAAAACAATTTAATCAATAACATTGAAACATTTGACAATTAATTTTAGGTCTAGACTCCTAAGACTGACTGTCTAAGAATCTCAACTCAGAAGAATGCTACTAAAATTTCGGTAGAACCTCCCTTAAATCACGGACATTTATCCCCCTTATAACGGGTCCAGGACCTGCCAGAAAACACTTCAAATATTTCAATAATTTATTTTAACGGGAGTCAGGTCCCCAAGACTTCACTATTTTCCCGACTCCGCCACACATCACAAATCACGACTAATGGCAGACAGTCCGACAATTAATTATTTTAACTCACAATATTTTTCTAATGCTCAAAACAAATCAATAAACATATAAATTTTACCAATGAATTCTAAAATCAAAGGGCCAGAGAATTACCGAGATGCTTGATCGCTCGGTCGACTCACCTTAAGCCTCCAAAGTCCGATCGACGATCCGAGTGCGCCTACGGACTCGAGACAACGCGCTGATGATGGTCCCAACTTCCGATCTTCCGATCCGACTCCCAATCATCTGGAGAGATTTACGGACGATCTCGACCGTCAATTTCTAAATGGAGTCTGATCGCCCCGAAACCGGTGTCATTGGAAAGCTTGAGCTGAGGAGAGTCTGGATATGTCCTTCAATCAGCCAAAGCTCACTGGAAAAGCCAAAAATCGTGGTTACCCCTACTTTTCTCACCTCACCAGATCTTCTAATTTTGGACACCAATTGCATCGCCACTACTCCCAAAAGGAAGCCCACTCTCCAGCAAGCCGATCACCACCCTTGGTGCCACCGGACACGCCATGAACGGTGCCAGACAGTTGCCTCTTCTTTCCCCATTTTCTTTTTTTCTCTATTGGCACGGCCGACGCCACCGGCCACGGATGGACGCAATGAGCCCCCTCTTCTCTCTCTCTTCCCCCCGACGCAGATTTTCTTCTTCTTCTTCTTCTTCTTCTTCTCTTTCTTTTCTTTCTTTTCTTCCTATCGACATTTGGTCCATGAACTTTTCTTCTTCACCATTTAGTCCCTCAACTTTTTTAATTACTAATAATTTCGTCCAACAAAATTTTGATTAATCCTTAAACTTTTCTTTAGCTTTTCAATTAAACCCCTAACTATTTAATTTGGGCCAAATTAGAATTATTGAAAATATATAATTACTTATTTACCCTTCCTTTTAAATGTAAAAATTATCAAAAAACCCTTGCCGACATATTTAATTACAAAATACCAAACATACAAATTTTCATTAAAACCCCATATATTAATAGAATTATATTTTAAATCCTTATTCCAAAATAAATTTTCAATTTAATCCTAACACACAATTAATTTAATTAATCAATTTGTTAAATATTTTTCAATTAAAATTAACACCATTTGCTTATTAAAATTTATTATTCCCTGATAATTCTTTTATAAAAATAAAATTTATTAATTCTTTTATAACTCTCAAATATAGAATTTTAATTCATATATTCATTTTGGAGAAAATTGAATGACCAAAAATATAATTTATTTCTCAAAGAATCTACTTAATTAATTTCTTAAAAATCAAACTAATTGGATATAGAAAACAACTCCCTTATTTGTATAGCATTAAGATTCCATTTAAATCATTCCAATTTAAACCAAATAAAAATAAAGTAAAATTAATTTAATAAAAACTCATCTATTAATTATTATTAATATTATCTTTTATTAAAAGAAAATTCTGAGTATTACATTCTCTCCCCCTTAAGAAAAATTCATCTTCGAATTTAAAAAAATAAAGGCTCACACTAAGACTAAAACTAATGAGAATAGGAACCTCTCATCTCCAGCTCGGCTTCTCGGGTACTTTCCTCAGCAGAAATATTCAACCATAAGACCCATCGATAAAACCCTTGAGCAAAACCGCGAACCCGAGAATCATGATCTTGACATCGCCTCTAAGTCAAATCTTCACTTACTTCCACACACCGAGGTTGCAACACAAGCGAAAGATAAGAAATACACTTCTATTTAGGGAGCATAAGCACGAGTGTCGAGTGAAAGGGCGTATAAGCGACAAGCATAGGCACAAATCCATTAATGGACAAATGCGAGGAAATTAAAATAGTTGATCGAGTTTTGATATCATTCTCGAATTAAATGAAATAAGTTGATCGAGCATTGATATCATTCTCGAATGATCTCGGTCGAATCTTTTGGAGGAAGGAAGGAACGACGAGAATCGAGGCACGCACAAATTCAAGACTTGGACCATTGGAATCTCCATCATTCCTTGTTCCCCTCGGCACGAGGACTCTTGATGGTACAAGGATTAGCATAAAGAATCATGAAAAGGCAGTTGACAAGCTTGGCCGGTGACGTTGATGCTTTGCTTGATCATCAAGCGAGACGAGACGTAAATCCACGCGTAAAGGGGAGAAATCATGTTGTTTTTATTAATCCAAGCGCAATACAAGTAGGAACGCGACTGTTTTGATGTCTGAGACGCATATAATTATGTAATTTGGGTCGGAGTGTTATTAGGTAGGCCCACACGAATTTCTCCTTATTTTCGTTAAGCTGGCTCATAGAATCTAGGACTACAGTTGACCAGTCAACTCCTCTCTAGTTCTTGATTTGACTTTAGTTTTTTCATCTTTCTTTCTTTATTAATTCGTATTTAGTTTCTAGTTTCTTTTGCTTATGGGAATGAAGGATTTCGCACCATAAAAACCGCATGCAACTAAATATTTAAGGCTGATGAGCATAATATTTCAGTTTTCTACCTTGTGGGAAATCAAGTTATGGGTCCTTTCAAGAACTTTGCGAGCTAATCACGAGTCTCCCTTTCAACTATAGACATATCACTCGCGTCCTTCCTTTCTTTTGTGTTCTTTGTCTACCTTAGTTTCTAAATCAATTCGATTTGATCCTTACGCCCTACCGTATGGAGAAGAATAAAGAACTTGCGATTTCTTTTCTTTCTTTTATGCCTCTCTTTCTAGTCCTTGTTTAGTATGATGGTTTGTTTCTATTTAGGGAGCATAAGCATGAGTGTCGAGTGAAAGCGCGTGTAAGCGGCAAGCATAGGCACAGATCCATTGCTCGGACAAATGCAAGGAAATTAAATTAGTTGATCGAGTATTGATATCATTCTCGAATGAATGAAATCAGTTGATCGAGCATTGATATCATTCTCGAATGATCTCTGTCGAATATTTTGGATGAAGGACGAAACGACGAGAATCGAGGCACGCCCAAATTCAGGACTTGGACAATTAGGATCTCCGTCATTCCATGTTCCTCTAGGTACGAGGACTCCTAATGGCACAAGGATTAGCGTAAAGAGTCATGAGAAGGTAATTGACAAGCTTGGTCGATGGAGTTGATGCTTTTCTTGATCATCAAGCGGGATGAGACCTAAATCCAAGCGCGAAAGGGAGAAATCATGTTATTTTTTATTAATCCAAGCATAATACAAGTAAGAAGGCAACTGTTTTGATGTTTGGGACGTTTTGATGTCTGGGACGCATACAATGAAGTAATTTGGGTCGTGGTCTTATTAGGTAGTCCCACACCAATTTCTCCTTATTTTCATTAAGCTGGCTCCTAAAATCTAGGACTACAGTTGACCAGTCATGATACGAACCAAATTAGCACAACAAATCCTACTCTAACAAGGAGTCTTGATGATGCAAATCCTACTAGCTCAAGGAATTCTAATCCAATAAGGAGTCCTGAATCAACTGGGAATCCTAATCCTGCAAGGAGTCCTGATGATATTAGAAGTTCAAGCAACGAAAGGAATCCTAATTCAACTAAGAGTCATAGTTCGATTCAAATTGCAAGTCAATGAGCTTATCCAAGACATTTGGGGTAAGGAAACATCAAGGCTTGAAGAATTGGATTTAAGTTCAAGGCTCATTAATCTATTTCAGTTTATTAGGCTTGAATGAATTTAATTGAGCTTAAGAAGACCAAAGCAGCTGAATTGGAGCATATGAAGACTTTGGGCCTAACTTGGCTTATCTTATGAGGCCCATCTATATGACTTATGTAAATTAGGGTTTTTATGGCTTATTTTAGGCGGCCACACATGTATTTTGACCTAATTAGGACTTTGTTTAAGTTATCTCTTGTAGTTAGGAAGGTTATCTTTATGCTAGATTAGATGTAAATCCTTATTAGGTAAGTAAAAGTTCTATTCTTACTAAGACTTTGGATATTTCTTTAAAACATGTAAAATTCGTATGCCTTTGGGAGATTATGATTAATTAAAGTTTTTACTTCCTTTCAAGCCAGAGTTGCTTTGTTTAAGTAAGATTTCTATTCTTGTGTTCCTGTTTGAATGCAAAACTTACTTATCAAGGAGTTGATCTATTCTTGTAGCATACTTAAGATTGGGGTTTAAGGGACTTAGTTTTCCTTAGGTTCTAATTCTTTTCTGAGAAATCTGTCTTCTAACTTTTCTTAGGGGTTGAACCAAATTGGTTATTGGGGTATTCATATTAATGTGTTGGGGGTTTGCAATTCAAAAGGGGTTCTCAAGCTTATTCGTGGAGGTTCCATATCAAGTCAACCCCTCTCTAGTTATTGATTTGGCTTTAGTTTATTCACCTTTCTTTATTTATTAATTCATATTTAGCTTCTAGTTTATTTTCCTTATGGAATGAAGGATTTTGCACCATAAATACCACATGCAACCGAATACCTGAGGCTAATGAGCATGCTATTTCAGTTTTCTACCTTATGGGAAATCAAGTTATGGGTTCTTTCAAGAACTTTGCGAGCTAATCATGAGTCTCCCTCTCAAATATAGACATATCGCTCGCGTCCTTCCTTTCTTTGTGTTATTTGACTCCTGATGGCACAAGAATTAGCGTCAGGAATCATGAGAAGGCAGTTGACAAGCTTGGTTGGTGGCATTGATTTGTTGCTTGATCATCAAGCGGGACAAGATGTAAATCCACACGCGAAAGGGAGAAATCATGTTGTTTTTTATTAGTCCAAGTGTAATAAAAGCATGAACGCGACTATTTTTTTGATTTCTGGAATGCATACAATGAAGTAATTTGGGTCAGAATGTTATTAGGTAGGCCCACACAAATTTCTCTTTGCTTTCATTAAGATGGCTCATAGGATCTAGGACTACGGTTGACCAGTCAACTCCTATCTTATTCTTGATTTGACTTTAGTTTATTGATTTTTCTTTATTTATTAATTCATATTTAGTTTCTAGTTTCTTTTTCTTATGGAATGAGGGATTTTGCACCATAAAAACCGCATGTAACAGAATACTTAAGGCTAATGAGCATACTATTTCAGTTTCTACCTTGTGGGAGATAAAAAACATAGACTTATTGTTCGCGTACTTCCTTTCTTTTATGTTCTTTGTCTACCCTAGTGTCTAAATCAATTTGATTTGATCCTTACGCTCAACCGTAAAGAGAAGAACAAAGAACTTGTGATTTCTTTCCTTTCTTTTGTGCTTCTCTTTCTAATCTTTATTTAGTATGATGGATTGGTTTTATTTAGGGAGCATAAGCACGAGTGTCGAGTGAAAGCACGTGTAAGCAGCAAGCATAGGCACAGAGCCATTGCTTGGACAAATGCAAGCAAATTAAATTAGTTGATCGAGTATTGATATCATTCTCAAATGAAATGAAATAAGTTGATTGAGCATTGATATCATTCTCGAATGATCTCAGTTGAATCTTTTGGAGGAAGGAGGAACGACGAGTATCGAGGCACGTCCAAATTCAGGAATTAAACCATTGGGATCTCCATCATTCCTTGTTCCTCTCGGCACGAGGACTCTTAATGGCATAAGGACTAGCGTAAAGAGTCATGAGAAGGCAGTTGACAAGCTTGGCCGGTGGCATTGATGCTTTGCTTGATCATCAAGCGGGACGAGACGTAAATCCACGCGTGAAAGGGAGAAATCATGTTGTTTTCGATTAATCCAAGCGTAATAAAAGCAGGAACATGACTATTTTTGATGTCTGGGATGCATACAATGAAGTAGTTTATGTCAGAGTGTTATTAGGTAGGCCTACACGAATTTCTGCTTTTTTTCGTTAAGCTGGCTCATAGAATCTAGGACTACGGTTGTCCAGTCAACTCCTCTCCCGTTCTTGATTTGACTTTAGTTTATTCATCTTTCTTTATTTATTAATTCATATTTAGCTTCTAGTTTCGTTTTCTTATGGAATACATCCGAATATATGAGGGTAATAAGCATACTATGTTAGTTTTCTACCTTGTGGGAAATAAAAAACATAGACTTATTGATAGGAAATCTTCATCTTAGCAACCATACACCCCAATAACTAATGAGTTATAATACATATGGAATGCAAGAAAATACCCTCTAATCAAGATGATTCCAAAACCCAAGGATCTCCTTAAGTGAAGTTAGGGAAAACTAGTTCCAACAATGAAACTAGCACTTGAATTCAACTCCAAACGCCACAAACCAAGTATGATTTGATAAGCTAAGAATCAAACACAAGATTTTGGTTATAGAACGCCACAAACTAAAAAATAGTATGATAAGTTCAAAGTTCATGCAAGAACTTAAGCGAAAACACTCATAAAGAGCAAATAAAAATTATCATTCATCAATTAATTTTTACAAATGAAGTTGGCTTTGATTTTAATAGCCAAAACAAGACAAAGAAATCTAAATGGATGTCTTTTGAGCTTTTCCACATTTTTCCTTTTAATTCCCCTTAAAACTCATTCAAAGTGGCTGTTTTTACATTGATGGCACTCATTTTGTAACTCCCAAATGGCAACTAATCGTGTGCATCCATTTTGTAACTCTACACACAACACATATAACTCACACCTAATAAAATAATCCTTAATTAAATAAAGATAAACTAAAACAATTACTTAAACTAAAATCCAAAAGGATAAGAACCCACATAAATATGAATTAAGTCCAAAAGTCTAATCATGGCCGTGTAGCTTTTATTCTTCAAAATGGACTAAATGCTTTATTATAAGGTTGGACTCTTGTTTTCATGCATGAGTTGCATTTCCATTTTAGGCTTTTTGGTGTATGCCTTCACAATGGAATCTCATGGCAGCCTTGATTCATATCACTAATCGCTCGCGTCCTTCCTTTCTTTTATGCTCTTTGTCTATCCTAGTATTTAATTCAAATCGATTTGATCCTTACGCCTAGTCGTATGGATAAGAATAAAGAACTTGCGATTTCTTTCCTTATCGGACCCAAAATCGTACCTATGTTCTGATTTTGTTCATTTCTTTTGTGCCTCTCTTTCTAATCTTTGTTTAGTATGATGGTTTGGTTCTATTTCGGGACCATAAGCACAAGTGTCGAGTGAAAGCGCGTGTAAGCGGCAAGCATAGGCTTCCATTGCTCGGACAAATGGACGAAAATTAAATTAGTTGATCGAGTATTGATATCATTCTCGAATGAAATGAAATCAGTTGATCGAGCATTGATATCATTCTCGAATGATCTCAGTCGAATCTTTTGGAGGAAGAAGTGAACTACGAGAATCGAGGGACACCCAAATACAGGACATTAGCCATTGGGATCTCCATCATTCCTTGTTCCTCTCGACACGAGGACTCCGGATGGCACAAGGATTCGCATAAAAAATCATGAGAAGGCAGTTGACAAGCTTGTTCAAAGGCGTTGATGCTTTGCTTCATCATCAAGAGGGACGAGACGTAAATCCACACGTGAAAGGGATAAATCATGTTGTTCTCGTTTAACCAAAGCGTAATACAAGCAGGAACGCAACCATTTTAATGTCTGGGATGCATACAATAAAGTAATTTGGGTCGAAGTGTTATTAGGTAGGCCCACACCAATTCCTCATTGTTTTTGTTAAGCTAGCTCACAAAATTTAGGACTACGGTTGACCAATTAACTCTTCTATGGTTATTGATTTGACTTTAGTTTATTCATCTTCTTTATTTATTAATTCGTATATAGCTTCTAGTTTCTATTTTTTATGGAATAAGGGATTTCACACCAAAGAAACTGCATGCAACCGAATAATTGAGGCTAATAAGCATACTATTTTAGTTTCCTACCTTGTGGGAAATCAAGTTATGGGTTCTTTCAAGAACTTTGCGAGCTAATCACAAGTTGCCCTCGCAAACATAGACTTAGCGCTCGCATCCTTCCTTTCTTTTGTGTTCTTTTTCTACTCTAGTCTCTAAATCAATTTGATTGGATCCTTACGACCAGCCATATGGAGAAGAACAAAGAACATACAATTTCTTTCCTTTCTTTTGTGCCTCACTTTCTAATCTTTGTTTAGTATGATGGTTTGGTTCTATTTAGGGAGCATAAGCACGAGTGTCGAATGAAAGCGCGTGTAAGCGGCAAGCGTAGGCACAAATCCATTAATGGACAAATACGAGGAAATTAAATTAATTGATTGAGTTTTGATATCATTCTTGAATGAAATCAAATTAGTTGATCGAGCATTGATATCATTCTCGAATAATCTCGGTTTAATATTTTGGAGGAAGGAGGGAACGACGAGAATCGATGCACGCCTAAATTAA
>NW_025963496.1:0-25000 GCF_019578655.1 Ricinus communis | reverse complement strand
AATAACCGATAGAAATTCTTGATCGAAGGGTTAAGAAATTGAGAAAGAAAGACATTCCTATGGTCAAAATTAAGTGGAGTCATCATTCACCAAGAGAAGCAACTTGGGAAGTGGAAGAGCATATGAGACAGAAGTATCCGCATCTATTCCATTGCAATGTTGGTGAGTTGTTAAAATTTCGGGGACGAAATTTCTTAAGGAAGGGAGAGTTGTAACACCTGCATTTTCTCATCATCCATGTTATGTGCATTTACATTTAATCATTGGGCATATGATGGTATATCAATGATATTTTTATTTTATGAGAACAGATATATATTAATTATAAGTAGAGAATAAGAAGCATGATATTAGATTATTAATTTAGATAAGTTGATTAAGTACTTGGGTTATGTGTATTAAGCCTTAAGACTTAATTGAACCAATAGTTGAAGGTTGGGTAAATAGATTGGACTTAAAAGATACAATTAAAAGTTAGTACCTATATATGGTTAGTAAGAATTAATTTAGGGTGATAAAAATAGTTTAGTAGGTGGTGGCATTAAGAGAGGAATATTGGAAATTGGAACCATGAGCAAGCTCATTTTACCTCTTCATTTCTCTAAAATTCGTACATGGCCAAAAACACAAAATTTGGAATAAGAGAGAGGAGTGCAATACCTTGAAAAGCTTAAGATTAAGATAGGATTTTGCTAACTATTGAAGGAGCCAAGCTAAAGCTAAAGGATTTAAGCATATTAGCAACCCAAAAGCTGAAATTGGTAAGTTGTTACTTGAGTGTTATTAATTTGTCATTAGGGTTCTTGATTACAAATTGGAAAAACTTCATTTGATGCTCTCATTGATTAATTAAAGGTCTGGTTATCATGAATTAGTAGAGTATTGAATATTGCATAAAGATTAAGCTTGATTTAAGTTTAAGTATGTTAAGATAGAAAACTGTCAAAATTCCAGCAACCTTGATGTTCTGTATTTTAGGCATAACATGGGTTATATAAGTCCAAATTAAGCTTAATTGATGTCTATGGAAATTTTAAAGAGTCCTCTATAACTTTGTAGTTTTGTGATTTTGCTATTTTTGCCGTTTTGGTTGCTTAAATTGAGCAAACAGATTGCTGCTCGGGTACAACTAGCTGTATGACCCTTGCTCAGTAATTTGAAAATAATTAAATCTATAGAAGTCGGAATTGAGTAATTCTTCTTGGAGATGAAACTAGACGCATAAATGGATATGTCTATTTAATATGAGATTTTTGTATTAAGCCAATTTTTCCCAGAAATAAATATACCTTGGTACTAAATTCTGTCTAGAAAACAGAAATGTTGGAGATTAATTTTATGCAATTTATTGATGTTAATTTGAGTTAAATTGGTATTTAACTAGATGGGAAATGTTTATAGAATATTAAAACAGTAATTGAGAGTCTTAGAGGAAGAGTTAGACCTATGAATTAGAGAGGGGATGATCTTGTAATGCATTAGAACTCGCATTTACATGAATATTTGTAATATGCATGAAATGTGAATTGATGAATGTGTTGACAAGTACTCAAAGGCCTGGAAAGGAAGTTGTGGAGAAAGGAGGTTCTTATATGCTAAAGGAATAAGTATATTTTGAGTAAGTAAATAGTTAATATTTGCTATGTTCATATATTTAATCAAATGTTCCGCAAATGGTTGCATTTGCTTAATATTGTTTATGTTTGAATGACTGAGATGGAAATGATTGGTGTTGAGTGGAACAATTGTTATTGCTGAAATATGATATAAGTGAAATGATTGAATTATGATGTTAAGTGCATATGTGCATGTGAATGGTGGATTCCCCTATAAAAAAAAAAGATATATATATAAAGCCTTGGGAGGCTAAAGCCTAGAGAGGCTATAAAAGTGTATAATGTGAGATGAGGCGGAGCAGCTTACGTGTGTGATATGTGAGGATGAGGCGGAGCAGCATATTAAAGGGGATCCACAAGCCGTGAGAACTAACCATAATTGTTGAATTGTATTTCTTCTATGATGGTTGTAATGAATTGAGTAGAATGGTATGACTTTATACCTAAACTATGAATATCATGGAAAGTTATGTGATTGGGTGGAAATTGTATTAAGTGTATGTGATATAGATTATGTTGATTATTTATTTAAACTTGAGCTGGAGGCTCACCCTCTCCAAAAATTTTCTTTTCAGGTTTGTAAATAGTAGTGCATCCGTTGGTTGTATGCGAAGTCTAGCTTTTAGCGATTCACATCAAGTTGGGCCAGTTTTGTGAAGTCTCCTCCCGATGCATTTTTGTATGCAGTTATGTGATATATATGGAAGTATGCCTTATAAGGCATAAGAAGATGTTTGTAATACTTGTTAAATGATGTTTAAGTATAATCATATGTTTATATGTTAATAACCTTGTGTCTGGATTCTTAACAACCTACATATTGACCTATCTACCTGCAGTATATATTCTACGACGCTTGTATGCTTCCTGGCTAATGTTTATTGGTTAGCATGTGATGGGGGTGTTACATTAACCTTGTGAGAACATAATTATTATTGTGAAACACGAGTGAACATCCCCATTATTTGAGGGTAAACATGTGAGAGAGTGTCTGAGGACTTTAATTTTTTTATTGTTTTTCTAACCTTTTATTGCAGCCATGTCAAATGGTTCATATGATAGTAATGATGGCAATGATAATGAGGCTAGGATACAACCTGGTATTTCTTTGCCACAAATGTATGAGAATGAGAGATTACAACGAAACATAACTACTTTGAATGAGAGGTTGGAAAAATTTGAGTTAGATATAAGGGAGATGACTAGAACTGTGGAGGCTACCCAAAGAACCCTTATAGATAAAATTGCTGCACTTGGAGGGAATAATGGTAATAGGCACAATGTTGGAGTGGATGTAGGGCAAGATGATCGTAGACAAGAACCTATTGGAAATGATATATATTATGATCAACTTTATAAGGATCACGATAACCCTGCATTTATAGGAGCTTTAGAGGAGGATTTAGTGTAAATTATGGTGTAGGATATAGGAGCTAGGTGAAACCCTAACTTCGGTAGAGGTGGTAGCAATTATAGTGGTAATGGGTATGGTAATGATGATGTTGACCGAAACCTAGGTAGTATCAAACTTAGGATATCCAACTTTGTAGGTAAATCTAACCTTGAAGCCTATTTAGAGTGGGAAAAAGGGATTCATTATATCTTTGATTGTCATAATTTTTCGGATGAGAAGCAGATGAGATTGGTGGTTAGTCATTTTAGTGACTATGCTATTATGTGGTATGAGCATATGGTATTGAATAGGAGAAGAAACATGGAAGAGCCAATTAATATTTGGGTGGCTCTTAAGAATATTATGAAGAAGAGATTTGTACCTTTGCATCACCAAAGGGAGTTGCATCAAAGACTTCAATACTTAAGGCAAGGTACAAAGAGTGTTTAAGATTACTTTAAGGAAATGGAGATGTTGATGACTAGGCTAGGCGTAGTGGAGGATAGAGAAGCCACAATGGCACATTTCCTTAGAGGGTTAAATAAAGAATTTGCTGATAGGATTGAGTTACAACATTATGTGGAGATTGATGAGATGGTGCACATTTCCATCAAAGTGGGAAAACAGCTCAAACCTAGATGGCCAACAAAGAATGACATTAAGGGTAGTTCTAGTTTCAAACCGAATTAGAATAGCACTTGGAAAGGAGGTAAACAAGATGATAATAAATCTATTTTGCAGGATAACAAAGCAAAAGGGAGTTCGAACACCAAAGTACAAACTAAACCCGAATTGAACAAAAGTAGAAATAGAGACATTAAGTGCTTCAAGTACTTAGGAAATGGACACATTGCTTCCCAATGTCCAAATAGGCAGCTATGGTGGTTAAACAGCATGGCGAGATTGAATCCGAAAGTGAGGATAGTGACAATGAAGAGGAAAAAATTCCATAATTAGGAGATTGCAGTGATGATGGTGTTGAAGAGCCAATGAGGGGTGATCTTTTGGTTGCTAGGCATACACTCAGTGCGCAAATGAAGGATGATGACGATATTCAGTAGCAAAGGGACAATATTTTCTATCGGGGGTAAGACTTGTATCCTTATCATTGATAGGTCGAAGTTGTACTAATGTTGTTAGTGTTACAATGGTTGAAAAACTAGGATTGAACTTGGTACCTCATCCTAAACTATATAGGTTGCTTTGGCTTAACAATTATGGTGAGATTAAGGTGAATAAGCAGGTTATTATACCCTTCATAACTATGTGATGTAGTGTCAATGTATGCAGGCCATATCTTGTTAGGTAGACCATGAAAATTTGATAAAAAAGCTCATCATGATGGCTTTCTCAATATGTATATTTTTATGAAGGAAGGGAAAAAAGTTACATTGACACCTCTTTCTCCTAAGGAAGTGTATAATGACCAAAGTAAATTAGAGAAAGAAAGGGTTGACATTGAAAATGCCAAGCGTGTTATTAAACCACCCAAGAATGGTAAAGATAGTGATAATCAACCAAGTGAGCAACCTAAACTGAAAAAGGTAGTTTATGGGCTAAGGAAGGTGAGATTAGGCATGCATTGCATACTGATAGGGTAGTGTTTTTGGTTACTTATACAGATGTATACCTGAACACTGCTGACCTTGATCTTTCCTTCCTGAGTATGTTTGCTAACCTTTTGCAGGAGTTTGATCATGTTTCCTAGAAGAAATGCCAATCGGTTTACCACTAGAAAGGGGTATAGAACATCTGACTTCGTGCCGGGGCTGCCATACCAAATAGACCAGTCTATCGAAGCAATCCCAAGGAAACAAAGGAGCTTCAATGGTAAGTGGATGAGCAAATGACAAAAGGGTATGTGCGTGAGAGCTTAAGTCCTTGTGCGACTCCAGTAATTTTAGTTCCAAAGAAGGACGACGTGGAGAATGTGTGTAAACTGCCATGCAATTAACAAAATAATGGTAAAGTATCATTATCCTATCCCTAACTTAGATGATATGTTTGACAAGCTGCATGGTGCATGTCTTTTTACTAAGATAGATTTGTAGAGTGGGTACTATCAGATTCACAAGAAAACTGGGGATGAGTGTAACATGGCTTTCAAAACCAATTATGGTCTATATGACTGGTTAATTATGCTGGTTAGGTTAACAAATGCACCTAGTACATTCATGAGATTAATGAACCATGTATTGCGTGAATTTCTTTATAAATTTGTAGTTGTGTATTTTGATGACATCTTAATTTATTCGAAGAATCTTGATGATCATGTTTTTCATGTTAGATGTGTCTTAGAAGTTCGTAGGAAGGAGAGGCTATTTGCCAATCTTTAAAAGTGTAGTTTTTGTTCAAATCGAGTCATTTTTCTTGGCTTTGTAGTCATTCCTTGCTCTTCTAAGGACGAGGACTCCTGATGATACAAGGATTGGCGCAAGGAAATATGGGAGCGCAATTGACAAGCTTAACCGGTGGCATATGGGAGCGCATAAAATTTAGGACTATGAGAGTTGTTGCCTTGTCAACTCCTTTCTCATTCTTTATTTAACTTTAGTTTATTTATCTTTCTGTAATTTATTTATTCATATTTAACATCTAGTTTCTTCTTCTTATAGAATGAGGGCTTTCGCACTATAAAAATCACATGCAACTGAATACTTGAGGCTAATGAGCACATTATTTTAGTTTTCTACCTTGCAGGAAATCAAGTTATGGTTTTCACATTAATGTGTTGGGGGTCCGCAATTCAAAAGGGATTCTCAAGATTATTCATGGAGATCCCATATACAACTTATTTCTCCGTAAGGTAGGAAACTAAAATATACGGTTACATGCGATTTTCATAATGCAAAAGCCCTCATTCCATAAGAAGAAGAAACTAGAAGCTAAATATGAATAAATATAAATAAATAAATAAAGATGAATAAACTAAAGTCAAATCAAGATGAATAAACTAAAGTCAAATCAAGAATCAGAGAGGAGTTGACTGGCCAACAACTCTCGTAGTCTCAAGTTTTATGAGCCAGTTTAACAAAAACAAGAGAAAATTCTTGTGGGTCTACCTAATAACACTCAGGCCCAAATTACATCATTATATGCATCCCAAACATCCAAATGCTTGCATTCTCACTTGGATTAATCGAAAGCAACATGATTTCTCCATCGCACGCTTGGATTTGCATCTCGTCTTGCTTGATCATCAAGTCACACTCTAATGCCACTAATGAAGCTTGTCTCCCATGATTCCTTAACGAAAATAAGGGTAATTTCGCGTGGGCATACCTAATAACACTCTAGCCCAATTTACTACATTATATGCCTCTTAAACATCAAAACGTGTGCATTTCTGCTTGTATTAATCAAAAGCAGCATGATTTCTCCCTTACAAGTGTGGATTTACATCTCGTGCTACTTGATCATCAAGTCACGCCTCAATACCACCGGTCAAACTTGTCAATTGCATTCTCATGGTTCCTAAATAATCAAGCAGGAGACCTAAATCCATGCACGTAAGGGAGAAATCATGTTGTTTTCAATTAATCTAAGCATAGGTAGTCCCATGCTAATTTTCCCTAATTTTTACTAAGTTGGCTCATGAAATTTGGGATCATGAGAGTTGTTGCCCAGTCAACTACTCTCTGGTTCTTGATTTGACTTTAGATTATCCATATTTCTTTATTTATTTATTCAAATTTATCTTCTAGTTTCTTTTTCTTATGGAATGAGGGCTTCAAAATATAAAAACTACATGCTACTTGAGGTGAGTTAGCATATTATTTTAGTGTAATAACTTATGGGAAATCAAGTTATCGGTTCTTTCAAGAACTTTGTGAACTTATGAACACTTGCGCTAGTGAAAATAGACTTGTCGCTCACGTCCTTTCATTCTTTTATGTTTTTTATCTGCCCTTGTGTTTAAATGAATTTGATTTGATCCTTATGCTTAGTTGTATAGAAGAGAATAAAGCACTTGTGATTTCTTTCCTTATTAGATCCAAAATCTTACCTATTTTTCTCATTTTGTTTGTTTATTCTATGCCTCTCTTTCTAATCTTTGTCTAATATAATGGTTTTATTTTTTTTAGGGAGCATAAGTACGAGTGTTGAGTGAAAGCGCGTGGAAGCGACAATCATAGGCACCAATCGAATGCCTAGTACAAATTTTGAAGTTCATTGATTAATTAATGATTAATATATTTTGTGAGTTTATACTCTATTCTTAATTCTTATTTAGAGCTGATGTGTTACACATGTTTGCTTACATATTATTGTGCATTTTCTTGGCATTTATTATGTTGTTATTCCAAGATCACCTATGTTTTGTGTCCTTTTGTATTCCAGGAGATTTCATAGGTCTATCATCAGTATTCGAGCAATTTTAGATAAATTCCAGGCAAAAACAGACGTAATTAGAGGCGTTTGGCCTTGGGTTGACTTCTAAAAAGTCAACACGGCTCGTGTTTGAGCCCGTGAAGAAATTCCAGGCCGTGTAGCTTAAGCACTTTGAAGTAACACGGTTTCCGAGGGTAACACACCCTAGAGCATGGCTCGTGTTGGCTAACATGGGCGAGAACACACCCTTGCTACATTCGAGAACACGACACATGTTGGTAGCACAGGCCAGAACACGCCTTTGCTCGATTTAGTTCATTTTGTCATTTGGAGACCAACACGGCTGGAAACGGCCCGTGTTGAGGAACATAGGATTCGAACACGCCCGTATTTGCATACAGTATAAAATTGAATGAGAGGAAAGAGAGAAAGAATCAGCGATTTTGCTCTTCATCTTCCCTTGTTTTTTTCTAGACACGTTTCAGACATCCCGAGGCGGCTTCTAGGAGACTGATTCTATCTTTTGACGTCAGATTCGTGACTCTTGAATGGAACATTGAAGAGGAGTTTTGGAGCAAATCAAGAGGCATTTTCGAGATCAATTGCAGTGTAGATCAAGGCTTTGAGCTGTTCATCCAATTCTAGGAAAAGGGTGTATATGTTTCAATTTCTTTATTCTTTCATTGTAATTGAATTCCTATTTCTTTTAGACATAAACATATGTAGCTCGATTGATTAAACACATTGGGGTTCCCTACTATGTTGGCTTTATACTGAATTATTAAGATTGTTTGAAGTTTCTTTTCTTGTATTCTTTTTGCAATTAATAATAAAGACCTAATTTTTGTTACATTGAATTCTTTTAGCAATTGAGAAATTCTAATTAAGTTTCACAATTTAATTTGGAGAACAACTTAATTTTCACTTAGAGATAAGTTTAATTAATTTGCCGGGTTAAGAATTAACAAAGCTTAATAGAGATGGATTAAAGCTTAAGGGTAACTTAATAATCAATTATTAGGAAGAGATTCCAACTTTAGGTTCTTAGGTTTAGGAATTGGGTTGTCTCGAGAAGGAAACCGAATTCAGTTTAGAATCCAATCCATCCACGGGTAACATAATCGGACTCAACAATCTATTATCCTTTGTTTGGTTGCCAACTAGTCTAGGTCCTCTTTGTGTTTGATTTCTTATCTTGATTATTCTCTTTGCTCATTCATTGTCGCAGTACAGTCGAAATTAGCTTTTAGTCATTAGTAAATTTAGAAACCTTCATTATTAATTTTTGGCTAGATAACAAGGAATGAAGTTGTAACTCTAGGATTTCACTTTCCTGAGGGATATAGTATTTTTAATACTTGCTGTTGTGCTAGGTTGCATTGACAGGTTCACTGCCTTAGTTGTGGTTGCATAAGCATCTCATCAAGTTTTTGGCGTTGTTGCTAGGGACTTTGTTTAAAAACTAGATTGAATGCTATTTGTTACTTTAGCCTTTTTTCTTTTCCTGTTTATGTCATTGCTTTTTATTCATTTATTCATTCATTTATTTGTTTGGTTTGTTGCTGCCTTGTTCATTTCAAGTAGTTTATGACTAGGAGTTTTATCCTGCACCAGTAGACCCTTTGCCCGAACCATAGCGATCCCTCAAGCAGCTGAAGAAGCAATTAGATGTGGAGGAGGAGGAGCAAATTGAGATTCTTGTCCATACACCAGTAGACATGGGAGACGGCAACAACAACGTCGTTGAAGTACATAGGACGATGTACGAATTTGCTAGACCTTCCTTGGAGGGATGCACACTAGTATATTAAGGCCACCTGTTGTAGCTAATAATTTTAAAATTAAGCCAAATGTCATTCAGATGGTGCAGCAGACTGTACAGTTTGGGGGCTTGCCTAGTGAAGATCCTAATGCCCACATCACGAACTTCTTGGAGATTTGTGATACCTTCGAAATTAATGGGACTACCGATGATGCCATTCGGCTTAGGCTGTTTCCATTTTCTTGAGAGATAGAGCAAAGAGATGGCTACAGTCCCTACCAGCTAACACCATCACCACATGGAATTCTTTGGCTGAGAAATTTCTTTATAAGTACTTTCCTCCTGCTAAGACTGCAAAGATACGTAATGATATTTCTTTGTTTGTGCAGTTTGATGATGAGAGCATTTATGATGCATAGGAGAGGTACAAGGACTTATTGAGATGTTGCCTACAACAGGGTTTGCCATTATCGATGCAAGTGCAGACTTTTTACAGTGGCTTGAACTCAGCCACGAGGCAGATGGTGGATGCAGCTCCAGGTGGGGCCATCAATAGTAAGACGCCAGAGCATGCCTATAACTTAATTGAGGAGATGCCCATGAACATATATCAGTACCAGTCTTTTAGGAGTATGCTAGGATGGTAGGAAGTGGTGAACCAGGTAGATTCTACATCAGCCTTGGCAACTCAGGTGGAGCTCTTGGCCAAGAAGATCGACTAGCTCTAGATGCTAGTCCATACAACATAACTTGGCTGCGAGTTTTGTTGTGGCCCGCACTACAGTGCAAACTGTAATGCGGGAGGTATGTTTGCTTCTTCTTCATCTTCTTCTGCTGACTATGAGCAGGTTGATTATATGGGAAATGCGCCCAAGCAGCAAAATAACCCCTACAACAACACATACAACCCAAGGTGGAGAAACCATCCCAACTTTGGGTAGTGAAACAACAATAGCCAAGGTCCACCAGGATTTCAGAGGTTGCACTAGTAGCAGCCTAACAGTAGACCGTTCTCCCTCAACTCCCTCAGACCTAAGAGAAGAAACCCAATTTAGAGGAGTTGATGATGAAGTCTGTGTCCACTTCAGAGAACATGTTTCAATAGATGGACACAGCTTTTAGAAATCAGCAGGCCTCCATACAAAATTTGGAGAATCAGATAGGCTAGATTTCTAAGATGCTGGCTGAGAGTCAGCCAAGGACTCTGCCTAGCAACACAGAGTCCAACCCAAGAGAGCATGTGAACGCAATCACGTTGTGGTCAGGTAAGTATATTCCTAGTTCTTCTCCTGTTTCTAATAATAATGTTGATGCATAAGTAGTTTCAAGTAAGGAAGTTGAAGCTACCAAGGTGCAGGAACTAGAGAAGGAATAGGCAAAGGAGATTCCATTGAAGGAATACTAGCCCAAACTTTCGTACTTTGCTAGGTTGAAGCAGGCATAAGTCGAGCAGTAGTTTGTAAATTTCTAGATATTGTTAAAGAACTACACATAAACTTACCTTTTATTGAAGCTATTTCACAGATGCCTAGGTATGCGAAGTTCTAAAAAGAGATTCTTAGCAACAAAAAGAAGTTTGAGGACTTGGCATACGTGACACTAAAGAAGGAATGTTTGGCAACTTTCCACGCAGTAAGTTACCAAAAAAGCGACATGGTCTAAGAAGTTTTACTATTCCTTGTGTTATCAGTAACTTAACTATTAATGATGCTTTAGCTGATTTAGAAGCTAGCATTAATGTAATGACGTACAACCTGTTTGCGAAGTTGGGGCTGGGAGAGACTAAACCCACTAGGATGAGCATATAGTTAGTTGATAGGTCTGTTAAGTATCCTAGGGGTATTGCAGAGAATGTGCTTATAAAAGTAAATAAATTTATTTTTCCTTATTGATTTTATGATCTTAGACATGGACGGTGAGAGTAGTGTACCTTTGATTCTAGGTAGACCTTTCCTTGCAACATCTAGGGCACTTATAGATGTTTGTGATGGAAAGCTAAAACTTAGGATAGGGGAAAATGGTCCTTTCGAGTGGCATCATTTAGCCTCTTGTAATCTATACACACTCGAAAGCCCGTTACCGTTCTAATCGGTATAAGCTCGTCCTTCTTATTTTTAACCACGGTCATACCTCCCTTTTTAGGAACTACCTGCACAGGAGAAACCTAGGAACTATCAGAAAAAAATGCTATTTACTAATAAGAATAGGAAAAAGACCAGGAGAAGACAGTCTTTACATGCCCGTATGGGAGGATACCATTCGGATTTTGCAATGCACATGTGACTTTTTAAAGGTGTATAATGGCGATCTTCCATGATATGATTGAGAATTTCCATGGAGGTCTTTATGAATGACTTTTCTATATTTGGTAACTCTTTTACTCACTGTTTACATAATCTAGAGCGCATGCTTGAGTGTTTTGTGGATGCTAACCTAGTCCTTAATTGAGAAAAGTGTCATTTTATTGTTAGGGAAGGTATAGTGCTGGAACATAAAATTTCACATGAGGGGATGGAGGTCGATAGGGCCAAGGTGGATATTATTACTAAATTACCCCCACCTAGTTCAGTTAAGGCTGTTAGAAGTCTCTTAGGTCATGCAGATTTCTATAGGAGGTTTATTAAGGACTTCTCTAAGATTGCTAGACCTTTAACTCAATTGCTTGTAAAGGATGCACCTTTTGTATTTTTTGATGATTGTTTGCATGCTTTTGAGTTGTTGAAGGAGAAAATAACAACATCCCCAATTATGGTCTCACTTAATTGGGAGCTATCATTTGAGCTTATGTGCAATGCTAGTGATTTTACAGTTGGAGCTATTTTATGATAGAGGAGAGATAAAAAGTTCTAACTAATTTACTATGCTAGCAAGACATTGACTGATGTCCAGGAGCACTACACCACCACTAAAAAGGAGCTTATGGCTATTGTTTTTGCATTTGACAAGTTCATATCTTATTTGGTGCTATAAAAAACTGGGGTCTATACGGACCATTCCACACTCAGGTACTTGTTTAGCAAGAATGATGCAAAGCCTAGACTTATTCGTTGGATTCTGTTGTTGCAAGAGTTTGATATTAAGATCAAGGATAAGAAAGGTGCTGAGAACTTAGCAACAGACCACCTTTCTATGCTAGAAAACCTGACTTTGAAGGCGCTTGATGAATAGTACGATTGATGATAATTTTTCAGATGAGTTCCTATGCTCAGTTCAGGTTAATTCTGATATCCATTGGTCTTCTGATTGCTAAAGTCCTTTCGAAGGGTATGACATTTCAGTAAAAGAAGAAATTCTTTTTTGAATTGAAATACTACATTTAGGAGGACCCTTTCTTGTTCAAAGTTTGTGCAGATCAGGTTATTCGACGATGTGTACATGGGGAGGAGATCCTCTAGATTTTGAGGCATTATCATGAAGGACCAACGGGAGGTCATCAAGGTGCAAATCACACAGCTAGGAAGGTGCTAGACTCTAGATTCTACCGGCCGACGATCTTTAGGGATGCTAGAGCATTTGTCTAGATTTGTGATGCATGCCAAAGATCAAGTAACATCTCTGGTCGTGATGAGATGCCCCGAACAAGCATTCAAGTTATTGAGATTTTTGTTGTTTGGGGCTTCGACTTCATGGGACCTTTCCCTTCTTCCTATGGCAATAAATACATCAGAGTACTTTTCTAAATGGGTCGAAGCACAAGCTTTTCCCACTAATGATGCTAGGGTAGTTATAAGATTCCTTAAAAGACTATTTGCTAGGTTCGGGATACATAGAGCTCTTATTAGTGACAGGGGGGACTCATTTCTGTAATGCCCAGTTAGAAAAGGTGTTTAAATGCTATGGTGTATCACACAGGTTTTCCACATCCTATCACCCATAAACAAGTGGGCAAGTGAAGGTTACTAATACGGGTTTGAAATGAATTTTAGAAAAGACTATAGGAGTGAGTAGGAAGGACTGGGTGGAGAAGCTAGATGATGCCTTGTGGACATTTAGGATGGCCTATCGTACTTCAACTGGTTTTACACCATATATGCTAGTTTATGGGAAAGCATGCCATTTTCCTATTGAACTTGAGCATAAAGCATTGTGGGCTTTGAAAACTTGCAATTTTGATGTTGATAATGCATGTATAACAAGTTGGAAGAGTGGCGTAACCAAGCATATGGCAACTCCTTAGTCTATAAGGAGCGTACCAAGAAGTGGCATCACAAGAGGCTAAGGAGCACCAAGGAGTTCCAAGTTGGGGATAGTGTGTTATTGTATAACTCATAACTCCGGCTCTTTCCTGGGAAGCTAAAGAGCCATTGGTTAGGACCGTTTACTGTCCAACAAGTTATCCCATATGGCACAGTGGAATTGCACTGGAGCTTGAGGAGTGAGTCAACCTTGTATTGCATCAACAAGAGTAGCTCAAGCATTATTAGTCCAGCTAAATGACTCGAGGATAAAAAGAAGCTCCTTTGGGAGGCAACCCCACTTTTATTTTATGTTTTTAAACATTTTAATCATTGGTTTTGGAACATTGTTTTTTCTAGTTTAGTCTTCATTTTCATTTAAGCTTCTTTAGTTTTATATGCCATTTGAGTGTTTACAAATATATGGAAGGTAACTTGAATGTTTGATTATTGAACATTGCAAGAAATTGCAAGTGAAAAAGTGCTTGAAATAAATTCTCAGTTTCAGCATGGTCTTGAAGGTTCAACACGCCCACCCGTGCTGGTCAACACGAACGTGTTGTGGGCAACCAAATTGTGTTGAGAGAAACATGTAATTTCAATACGTCTTCCGAGAGTAACATGGTTTGTGGACACAATCGTGTCAGACAACACGCCCGTGTTGAGCTGAAATGGGAATTCAGCACGTCTTCTGAGAGTAACACATACTGTGGACATGACCGTGTAAGATAACATGCCCGTGTTTAGGACACACAACCATGTTCAATAACTTTGTTCAATACTCCATTTTGGTATGTGATTTTATTCTTTTCTCTAATTTCGTTAATTATTTCTAAATTTTTTAATATTATTTCTTATTTTCATTAATCTCTTTGTTAATTTTGTTATTTCATACATTCGTCACTTTTGTTGCATTTTATTTATTGTTTCGTTCAATTTCTTGTTTTTTCTTTTAATGTTGATTTGATGTTATTGTTTATTTTGCTTTATTAGTTACTATTGTTTATATTTTTTATTTTTTCTGCATTTGAATTGCCCGATTATCGCTGTTTTGATATTTGAACTTGCTGAATTTTGAGTTGGTTTGGTGGATTAGCCATTATTCTGCTGAATTGGAAATTCACTATTGCAAGTGTGCTAAAATATGCTAAATTGTTGTTGCTATTATTGGAATAATTGTCTCTTTAGTGCAAGAATTACTGTTTTGGCAAGAGTTTTAATCAATTTTCATGCAAGAACTATGGTTGAGCAGCATGCAAGACCCCGGAAGGTAGGTGTCTCTAAGAGAAGGTGTTTTGACCCGATTGACCCACCTGCACCTCGAGCACCTGCACCTCAACCACCTGCCCCTAGAGCTCCAGCTCCACCTCTAGCTCCCGCACGATATAGACTTTTTACAGTTTCAGAGCCCCACTCCGAGGGCTCGTTACTAGTAGCTGCAGTATAGGTAGTTAGGCTGTGGGAGATGCACCGACTGGTAGGCATTGGAAATGAATTCTAGACGATCAAGAAGAGAAAAATGGAAATGAATTCCACTTCAACATCTTTAAGATAGCCATGCTTGAGGATTGGATTGAAGATTCAAGGGAAGAAGAAAGAGACCTTGAGCTGTAGAGTGTGGATACAGAGTTATTCAAGAGGGGATAGCATCTCACCATTTAAGAAAAGGGTGTTCATGTTCTTTTCAATTCTTGTCTACATTGTATTCAATTCATGTTTTAGTTTAATCATGAATATATGTAACTAATTCTATCAAACCCATTTGGGGCTGATCTTTAGCCATGCTAGGCTAGTTTTGTGCTTAAATGATTGGACTATTGATTTAAGATTGTAATTTTCATTCAAGTATGATAAAATTTATTATTTCTTCTTCATTGTTGAATCAATTTGAGAACTCCTTTGTAATTGAGAAAATTCAATTGAGTTTGGACAACTACTTGTGTGATTAGGGGATTTGCATCCTATAGATAAGTGTAATAGCTTACTGGAATAAGAACTAGACATTCTTATTAGTGGTAATTTAGAAATTAATGCTATTCTAAAATCGATTGTTAGGAAAAGATTCCAACTTTAGATCTTTACGGTTAGGAATTGGTTAACTCGAGAGAGAAGCCAATTTATTCAAGAAATTATCCACAGGTCGTAATTCTTAATAAATCAATTCATAATTTATTGTTTGTAAGCCGGCTAACTAAAGTGATCCCCAACTGGGTTAACTCATCTTATTATTCCTTTTCAACTTTTATTCTCTTTATTAAAATTTAGCTTTCAATTGCATTCTTAATCATTTTTAGTTTATAATCTTCACAACCTTTTGATCGGTTAGATAATAGGAATAGCGTAGTAGCAGTAGTTTCTTAGTTCCCGTGGGATAGGATATTGATACTTGCCATAGCTAGATTACATTGGATAGGTGCACTTGCATGTAGATTGCTAGTCGTGTTAGCGAACCATCATGAATCAAGGATGCTCCTTAAAGATATTAGATCCTTTGAAAATTCATCATTCAAATCTTGATGCAATTGTCTTTCCAATTTCTTTGGCTTAGGTTTAGGATTATAAAAATTTTAACTGACACTTTTTATAATGATCATCTTTCTTTTGTCCCCATAATATATCATAAGATTGATAAAGAAGATCTCAACGTCCTCTAGCAAACTCTTCTTGACAAAACATCTCACACAAAACTCACTTGTTTAGCATTGAAACTCTACTATTCTTGTAAAGACTAAATCAATTAATTATCAAACAATCAAAGTTATAACTATTCAATAACCAACGAATCAAATTTAAAACAAACACAAGATCACAAAAACATGAATCAAATTTTTTATAAAGAAATGGAATTTATGCGCTAATTGTGCATTTCTTCTTTTTAATGTTTGTGAAATATTTTTTGATGATTTTAATTTTAATGTTTTAGCATTATAACCTATACTTAATGAATAAAATTAAGCCTATACATAATGAAAGACATAAGAACAAAGGTAATAAAAGGCTAACTAAGCTTAATAAGTGAAGAAAACAAAATGCCTATAATTGTCGGTTCCTAGAGGAATAAGGAATGATGGAGATCCTAATGGTACAAATCCTGAATCTGAATATTTGGGCGTTCCTTGATTCTCGGTGATCCCTATTTTCTCTATAAGATTCATCCATGATCATTTGAAGAATGATATCAATACTCGTTCAACTAATTTTCTTTCTTCATATTTTTCCAAGCATTGTATCAATGCCTATGATTATCGGTTCCACACACTTTAATTCAATACTCGTGTTTATGCTCGCCAAATAAAACCAAACCAACATACAAGACATAGGTTGGAAATAGAAGAACAAAAGAAAAGAATAAATGAGAACATTGGTAGGATTTCTGATTTGATAAGAAAAAAAATCGCAAGTTCTTTATTCTCTTCCAGGTCTAAGCATAAGGATCAAATTGAATTAATTTAAACACAAAGGTAGACAAACAGCACAAAAAAAAAGGAAGAAAGTGAGTAATAAGTTTAGGTTTGCTAGTGCGGGTCTTCATAAGTCTGGAAAGTTCTTGAAAGAACCTGTAACTTAATTCTTTGCAAGGTAGAAAACTTAAATAATATGCTCACTAGCCTCAATTATTCAGTTGCATGCAAATTTCATAGTGTGAAAACCCTCATTCCATAAGAAGAAAAAACTAGAAGCTAACTGTGAGTACATAAATAAAAAAAAGATGAATAAACTAAAGTCAAATAAAGAACGAGAGGTTGGTGACGTGGTCCCAATTTTATGAGCTAGCTTAATGAAAATAAGGGGCAATTTGCGTGGGGCTACCTAATAACAATCCAACCTAAATTACTTCATTTTATGCGTCCTAAGCATCAAAATAATTGTATTCCCGCTTGTATTACACTTGCATTTATAGAAAACAATATGATTTCTCCCTTACGCACGTCGATTTACGTCTCCTTCTACTTGATCTCTTTTGTTATTAGGTAGAGAGAAATCATGTTGGTTTTGATTAGTTCAACTTAGAATGTGAGCGCTTTGATGTTTGGGATGCTTATAAAGAAGTAATTTGGGTCAGGGTGTAATTAGATAGGCCCTTTCAGAATTTTCCTTATTTTCGTTAAGTTGGCTCATAAAATTTGGGACAACGAGAGTTGTTGACTAGTAAACTCCTTTTCAGTTCTTGATTTGACTTTAGTTTATTCATCTTTCTTTATTTATTTATTCATATTTAGCTTGAAATTTCTTCTTCATATGGAATTAAGGCTCTCGCACTATAAATCTGCATTAAACCTAATACTTGAGGATAGTGCGCATATTATTTTAGTTTTCTACCTTGTAGGAAATCAAGTTATGGGTTTCTTTCACGAACTTTGCAGACATATGAAAACCCGCATTAGTGAATTTAGACTTATCGCTCACGTCCTTCATTTCTGTTGTGTTCTTTGTCTACCCTTGTATTTAAATCAATTCAATTTGACCCTTACACTTAGCCATGGAAGAGAATAAAGAACATGTAATTTCTTTCCTTATCATATATGAAATCCAAACTATGTTCTCATTTGTTCGTTTCTTTTTCGTCTCTTTCTAATCTACATCTTGTATGATGGTTTGGTTTTATTTGGCGAGCATAAACATAAGTGTTCAATTAAAGCGCATGGAAGTGACAATCATAGGCACCAATCCAATGCTTGGACAAATGCAAAGAAACAAAATTAATTGATCGAGTATTGATATCATTCTTTGAATGATCACTAATGAATCCTTTGGAGGAAAGAGGGAATGCCAAGAATCGAGGTACGAGCAAATATTCTGATTTAGGATTTACACCATTGGGATCTCCATCATTCCTTGTTTCTATAGGCACGAGGACTCCTGATGATATAAGGATTGGTATAAGGAATCATTAATAAGCTTAACCGCTGGCATTGGGGCTTAGCTTGATGATCAAGCAAGACGAGACGTAAATCTATGTGCGTAAGGAAGAAATCATATTGTTTTTAATAAATCCAAACGTAATACAAGCGGGAATTCTATCATTTTGTTGTTTGTGATGCATAATAAAGTAATTTGGGTCGAACTGTTATTAGGTAGGCCAATGTGAATTTACCCTTGTTTTTGTTAAGTTGGATCATAAAATTTAGGAGTACGAGAGTCGTTGACCAGTCAACTCATCTCTTGTTCTTGATCTGATATCAGTTTATCCATCTCTCTTTATTTATTTATTCATATTTAGCTTCTAGTTTCTTCTTTTTATGGAATTGAGGGCATTCACACTATAAAAACTGCATGTAATTGAATACTTAAGGCTAATGAGCATATTATTTCAATTTTCTAGCTTGCGGGAAATCAAGTTATTATTTCTTTCCAAGAACTTTGTAGATTTATCAACACTTATGCTAGTGAGCATAGACTTATCCATCACGTGATTCATTTTTTTGTGTTCCTTGTCTACCCTTATATTTAAATCAATTTGACTTGATCGTTACGCTTAGCCGTATGGCAGAAAATAAAGAATTTGTGACTTCTTTCCTTATCGGATCCGAAATCCTACCTATGTTCTCATTTTATTTGTCTCTTTTGTGTCTCTCTTTATAATTTTTGTCTAATATGATGGTTTAGATTTATTTGGCAAGCATAAAGAGGAGTGTTGAGTTAAAGCACATGGAAGCAATAATCATAGGCATCGATCCGAGGCTTGGAAAAATGCGAAGAAAGAAAATTAGTTAATAGAGTATTTATATCATTCTGTGATTGATCGCAGATGAATTTTTCAAGGAAATAGGAAACGCCGAGAATCAAGGCATGCCCAAATATTTTGTTAGGATTTTTACCATTGGGATCTCCACCATTCCTTATTCCTCTAGGCATGAGGATTTCTGATGACATAAGGATTCGTATAAGGAATTATGGCAACACAATTGACAAGATTGACCGATGGCATTGGGGCTTAGCTTGATGATCAAGCAAGATGGAATGTAAATCCACGCGTGTAAGGGAGAAATCATGTTGTTTTTAATAAATCTAACTGTGATACAAGCCTGAATATGAGCGTTTGATGTTTCAGATGGATATAATAAAGTAATCTATGTCGAAGCATTATTAGGTAGGCCCACGTGAATTTTCCCTTATTTTTGTTAAGTTGGCTCATTAAATTTATGACCACGAGAGTTGTTAACTAATAAACTCTTCTCTCGTTCTTGATTTGACTTCATTTTATTCATCTTTCTTTATTTATTTATTCATATTTAGCTTCTAATTTCTTCTTCATATGGATTTAGGGCTTTCGCATTATAAATCTGCATGTAACCAGATACTTGAGGATAGTGAGCATATTATTTTAGTTTTCTACCTTGTAGGAAATCAAGTTACAGGTTCTTTTAAGAACTATGTGGACTTATGAAGACCCGCATTAGTGAACCTAGACTTATTGCTCACATCCTTTCTTTCTTTTGTGTTCTTTATATACCCTTATGCTTAAATCAATTCGATTTGATCCTTATGCTTAGACATGGAAGAGAATAAACACTTGCTATTTCTTTCCTTATCGAATCCAAAATTCAAACTATGTTCTCATATGTTCATTTCTTTTCTTCGTCTCTTTCTAATTTAGGTATTGTATAATGGTTTGTTTTTATTTTGGGAGCATAAACACGAGCGTTGAGTGAAAGCTCATGGAACAAGCAATCGTAGGCACCAATCCAATGCTTCAACGAATGCGAAGAAAGAAAATTAGTTGATCCTGTATTGATATTATTCTTCGAATGATCGCAGAGAAATCTTTTAGAGGAATGAGGAAACGACAAGAACCGAGGCATGCTGGTTGAGGATTTGCACCATTGGGATCCCCATCCTTCCTTGTTCCTCTAGGCACAAGGGCTCTTCATGGCACAAGCTTTGGCGTAAGGAATCATGGGAACACAATTGACATGCTTGACCGATGGCATTGGGGCTTAGCTTGATGATCAAGCAGGACGAGACGTAAATCTACGTGCATGGGGGAGAAATCATGTTGTTTTTGATCAATCCATGCATAATACAATCAGGAATGCGAGTGTTTTGATGTTTGGGATGTATAAAATGAAGTAATTTGGGTCAGAGTGTATTAGGTAGGCTCATGCAAATTCTCCCTTATTTTCATTAAGCTGGCTCATAAAATTTAGGACTATAAGAGTTGTTGCCCAGTCAACTCCTCTCTCGTTCTTGATTTGACTTTTAGTTTATTCATGTTTCTTTATTTATTTATTCATATTTAGCTTCTAGTTTCTTCTTTTTATGGAATGAGGGCTTACACATTATAAGAACCACATGCAACTGGATACTTGAGGCTAATGAGCATATTAGATCAATTTGTCACCATGTGGGAAATCAAGTTATGGGTTCTTTTAAGAACTTTATAGATTTATCAACACTCGTCCTAGTAAGCATAGACTTATCCCTTACGTCCTTTTTTTTGTCTACCCTTGTATTTAAACAAATTCAATTTGATCCTTACGCTTAGCTGTATGGAACAGAACAAAGAACTTGTAATTTCTTGCCTTATTGTATATAAAATCCTACTTATGTTCTCATTTTGTTTATTTCTTTTGTGTCCTTTTCTAAACTTTATCTAATAAGATGGTTTGGTTTTATTTTGGGAGCATAAAAATGAGTGTTGAGTGAAAGCGTGTGGAAGCGGCAACTATAGGCACCGATCCAATGCTTAGACAAGTGTAAAGAAAGAAAATTAGTTTATTGGAAGGAATGACGAGATGTAAATCCACGTGTGTTAGTGAGAAATCATGTGGATTTCGATTAATCCACGTGTAATACAAGTGGGAGTGTGAGCGTTTTGATGTTTGGGATGAAATTAAAAAAGTATTTTGGGCTGGCGTGTTATTAGGTAAGCCCTTGCAAATTTCTCCTTGTTTTCATTAAGCTGGCTCATAACATATGGGACAACAAGAGCTATTGACCAATCAACTCTACTTTCATTCTTTATTTGACTTTAGTTTATTCATCTTCCTTTTTTATTTATTCATATTTAGCTTATAGTTTCCTCTTTATATGGAATTAGGACTTTTTCACTATAAAAACTGCATGCAATCGAACACTTGATGCTAGTGAGTATATTATATAAGTTTTATACCTTAAGGGAAATCAAGTTATGGATTCTTATAAGAACTTTGCGGAATTATCAACACTCGCACTAGTGAGCCTAGACTTATGGCTCATATCCTTCATTTCTTTTATGTTTTCTATCTACTCTTGTGTTTAAATCAATTCGATTTGATCCTTACACTTAGTCGTATGGAATAGGAAAAGAATTTTTGATTTCTTTCCTTACCGGATCTGAAATCCTACCTATGTTCTCATTTTGTTTATTTCTTTTATGTCTCTCATTCTAATTTGTGTCTAATATGATGGTTTAGTTTTATTTGGCAAGCATAAACATGAATGTTGAGTTAAAGCGTGTGGAAGCAACAATCATAGGCACCGATCCAAGGCTTGGACAAATGCAAGGAAAGAAAATTAGTTGATCGAGTATTCATATCATTCTTCAAATGAACTTAGATGAATCTTTTAAAGGAAAGAGGGAATGCCGAGAATCAAGGCATACTCAAATATTTTGATTCAGGATTTGCACCATTGGGATCTCCATCATTCCTTGTTTCTCTGGGCACGAGGACTCCTGATGACACAAGGATTGGCATAAGGAATCATGGTACTGCAACTGATAAGCTTGAGCAGTGGCATTAGGGCTTAGCTTGATGATCAAGCAAGAAGAGATATAAATCCACGTGCGTAAGGGAGAAATCATATCATTTTCATTAAATCAAAGCGTAATACTAGCGAAAATATGATGTAGGCCCACATAATGAAGTAATTTAGGTCGGACTGTTACTAGGTAGGCCAACACGAGTTTGGGACGCATATTTTTATTAAGTTAGCTCATAAAATTTGGGACTACGAGAGTTGTTGAGTAGTAAACTCCTATCTCGTAGTCCCAAATTTGATAATCAAGCAGGACGAGATGTAAATCCATGCGCGTAAGGGAGAAGTCATGTTGTTTTTAATAAATCCAAGTGTAATACAAGTGAGATTGTGAGAGTTTTGATGTTTGGGATGCATATAATGAAGTAATTTGGATCAGAATGTTATTAGGTAACACGCGAATTTCCTTTTGTTTCTGTTAAGTCGGCTCATAAAATTTGGAACTGCGAGAGTTGTTGACCAGTTAACTCCTTTCTTATTCTTGATTTGACTTCACTTTATTCATCTTTCTTTCTTTATTTATTCATATGTAGATTCTAATTTCTTCTTCTTATGGAATGAGGACTTTCGAACTATAAAAAGCGCATGCAATAGAATACTTAAGCCTAATGAGCATATTATTTCAGTTTTCTACCTTGTGGGAAATCAAGTTTTGGGTTCTTTCAAGAGCTTTATGGACTTATCAACACTCGTGCTCGCGAGCATAGACTTATCGCTCACGTTCTTCCTTTCTTTTGTGTTTTGTTGATCGTGTATTGATATCATTGATATGGAACCTTCATGAATAAGCTTGAGAACTCTTTTTGAATTGCGAACCCCCCAACACAATAACATGAAAACCCCAAGAACCAATTTGGTTCTACCCCTAAGAAAGGTTAGAAAACAGATTACTTAGAAAGATGATCAAGAATTAGAATTTAGAAAACTTGTTCCTAAATCCCAAATCCCAATTTAGAAAACTTGCACCATTAGGATCTCCATCCTTCCTTGTTCCTCTAGGCACGAGGACTCAGGATGATGCAAGGCTAGGCATAAGGAATTATGGGAATGCAATTAACAAGCTTGGTCGGTGGCATTGGGCTTAGCTTGATGATCAAGAAGGAGAGATGTAAATCCAAGCGCATAAGGGAGAAATTATATTATTTTCGATTAATCCAAGTGTAATACAAGCCAGAATTCTAGCAATTTGATATTTGAAATGCATATAAGGAAGTAACTTGGGTTGGAGAATTTTTAGGTAGGCCCACTAGAATTTAACCTTATTTTTATTAAGCTAGCTCATAAAATTTGGGGCTACAAGAGTTGTTGCCTAGTCAACTCCTCTCTTGTTCTTAATTTGACTTTAGTTTATTAATCTTTATTTATTTATTTATTCATATTTAGCTTTTGGTCTCTTCTTACAGAATAAGGGCTTTCACACTAGAAAAATCGCATGCAACTAAATACTTGAGGCTAATAAGCATATTATTTTAGTTTTCTACATTTAGGAAATTAAGTTATAGGTTCTCTTAAGAAATTTATGGACTTACCAATACTCTCGCTAGCGAGAATAGACTTATCCCTCACGTTCTTTCTTTCTCTTGTGTTCTTTGTCTATGCTTGTGTTTAAATTAATTCGATTTGATCCTTACACTTAGCCGTATGGAAGAGAACAAAGAACATGTGATTTCCACTATCAACAATTGTGTTACATAACTTATTAGCAATTAAACAATGAGTATGAAACAAATTCTTACGCTGCTCTCCATGTTCATCATGTTTACATTGCAAATTAAGTGTGCGTTATACTACTAACATATCCCCTTTAGTATAGTCAACATCACTAACATCCTTTGAAGTTGGCATGTCATCATTCTCATCATCATTTTTATTTTCACTTTCAGATTCAATAATTCCATCTCTAACAATCATGGTCCTTTTATTAGGGCAATCACGTGTATAATGACCATGTCTAAGACACTTAAAACACTTCAAGTTTCTAGATTGATTAGCTTGATTCTCAACTTTATTTTTGATGCCTATTTCATTTTTATTCTTATTCTCATCCACTTTAGGCTTAGAAAATTTATTATCCTTTTTACTACAATTTAATTTCCAATTAGAAGAACTAGAACTCGAATTAAGTTTAGAATTAAACTTACTTAGACCTTTTCGCTTGAGTTGCCTTTCAATCTTCATGGCCACATTCACCATGTCCTCAAGCTCCACATAATGTTGCAACTCCACAAGATCAACAATATTCTTGTTTAGGCCATTCAAGAATCTTGCCATGGTAGCCTCTCCATTCTCCTCCACATTTGCTTTAATCATAGCTATTTCCATTTCTTTGTGGTACTCCTCCACACTCATGGTTCCTTGCCTTAGAGTTTGCAATCGGTGATGCAAATCTCTATAGTAATGGTTAGGAATGAACCTCTTCCTCATGATGCATTTCATCTCCATCCATGTCCCTATGGGTCTTTCTCCATTTCATCTCCTTTCCCTATAGAATTGATGCCACCAAACACTAGCGTAATCACAAAATTAAACTCAAGGATGATAAGTTTTACCTTCTTCTCCTCCAAATAGTTATAGCATTCGAAGATCATCTCCACCTTTTGCTTCCATTCCAAGTAGACATCAGGATCATTCTTTCCTTAAAAGGAAGGAATTTTCATTTTGATACTATCTAGGTTGTGATCTACACCATCTTGCCTTGATCTCCTATTGTGTCTCCTAGGATGGCCATAGAAACACTCCCTCATGTGTTTTTCTCAATTAAAATGTCACATCACTCGTGTTCCACTCAAGGTTTGGCTTTTCCCAATGCTAGTGTCACCACTATTTCCTTTTACCTCTCTTGCTTTTGCTTTAGGTTCTTGGATGAACTAATCACCTAAACAAATCAAATTGGATTATGGAAATTCAGTGGAGTGGAAAGAAAAGGTTGGTCTAGATCAAGTTATTAGGTAAAATCAAATTTAAAGTAGCTAGACACAAGAAG